>NW_019743147.1:2202027-2213202 GCF_002891405.2 Cryptotermes secundus | reverse complement strand
GGTAGATGGGGGAAGCATTATAGATACCTCTCAGCTAGTAGAGCCGGTCTCGCTGGCTGGGCGGGACTGATGGTAAGCACCAGTACCGGTAGGATATACAGACTGGTAGAAATCATAGAGGGAAGCACAATGGACCAATATAGGTCTAAGTGCATGGGGAAACCCACCCTCTCCAATAACTAACTAACTAACTAACAATGACAATAATTAGATAGATAGATAGATAGATAGATAGATAGATAGATAGATAGATAGATAGATAGATAGATAGTGGACGAATTGATACAGCTGACATGACACTGTTGGTTGTGTACGTATGTAGCCCTTTTACTCAAACCATCAGGCTTCTCGGCAGTGGCAAATTTGCTTATGAGGCTCATTTTCAGCCTACTTTTCGTTTTCTATATGATCCATGTTTGTGCGTTTGTGTGTCTGCGTTTCCTGTCTCAGGCCACTGCTTCCAACTACCCTAAAGTCTGCACTATCACTCTACTCTTGTCAGAAGGACAAGCGGGCACTGCCTGGGAACCTTCTAACAAACGATGCTCTTTCTCTCCGTCCACAATAAATTTCCTCGCACTTTCCCCATGACTTTTCACTTTCATTTACTCTTCTACCATACTTTCTACCTTTCTCTCTCACAGAAACGATCGCAGGTTATTCTCGCCTCCTTGGGAGAGTAAACTGTCTTTGGAAACTCATTTTCTGTGCATCCCTCTGGTTTTTGTTTTCTCTGCCGTCCGCGTCTGTGCCTATCTATGCGTCCGTCTATCTGTGTATCCCGCCACAGATAGATATATAGACACGGACGGCAAAGAAAATGAAAAAATCTGTGATTTTCCTCGGTCCCAGAGCAAATTCCACGTTGAACTATATGCTTCATATGCAGCTCTCCCATTGGTAACATCAAAATTTCTATCTAACGCAGCCCTCCCAAGGTTGTACTAAATTTCCCGACAATGCAGCCCTTCCACTGTCATACAAAAATTAATTCTAATCATACGCATTACCTCTACCAGAAGGACGAGCGGGCACGGACTTGCAACCTTAAAAATCGGAGATATAGTTTCCTGTCCCCCCCCCTCCCCAAAATGTAATATCTCTCACGATCTCCCCACTTTCAGTCCGGTTGTAACAGCCGGAGAACAATAACTGCAAGGAGTAGCCCAAATACCAGGAAACGCAACAAGAACAGCCTCCGAATCAAAGGAACGGGGATACACCGTTAGGCTATTCGGGACGAACAGCCTTAAGGAGGGAGCAGTGTGACATGTTGCGCAAAGCCGAGCCCCCCCCCACCAGCAGTGACGCGGCGGGTGAGTCAGCGCTCCCCTCCCCCCTCCACCGCACAGTAGGAAGCAGTTCTCTTTCTCTCTTCCTGTGTATCCCCACTATCTTTTCGTTTTCTGTGATGTCCGAGTCCGTGTCGTATGAGAGGGAAACAGGCGATGAATTCTTCCAAGAACTTCCTGTATTTATTTATATTTGTCTTTTAGCCCAGCTAAATATGATATTAGTGTTATTATTATTATTTACTGAGATGCTGAGACCGATAATATACCCCATACTTCCCGCTATTAATGTTGTTTGTAGTTCTAATGGCAGCATAGAACATTAATTATCCATGTTGTTTGTCAAAAGGCAGAAACAGAACGTCTATTTTCTCCGCGACCTGAGAAGCTATTGCACGTGCTTCCTCATGTACTATTGACCTTGCCTACATTACGTTGGGAACGAAATCGATTATCGTTGCGTTAGACTACTGGACATGTACGCGCTGGACAACATTTGTTTAACTATTTCAGTGTTCTACCAGCCTGAAATGAATATTTCACAAAAATTATTCGTAATTTTTGAACAGGGTACAGTAATCGCAGCCTTATTATTTGAGCTCTTTGTCTCCATAAATGATGGAAATTTATTGAATATCGGTAAAGCCATTTTCAAGAACATCCACGTTTCCCGTTTCGCCCCTTAGTACACTTACCCTTATATTCCTGATGATACTACTACCCTTGCGAGGGTGGGGTCTAAACAATTCATATTTTTAGCTAGAATGCTGATATTCGCCAAGCACCGACTTATAATAGGATAGCTCAGTGGGTATAGTGACTGGCTACAGGCTGGACGACAGGAGTGGTCGGAGTTCGAGTCCCGGTAGGGTCAAGAATTTTCTCGTCTCCCCGTCGTCAAGACCGGTTCTGGGGCCCATCCACCCGTCTCCTACGAATGGGTATTGGGGGCTCTTTCCCCGGAGGTAAAGCGACCGGGCCGTGAAGCTGACCGCTCACCTCCAACTAGTGCAGAGGTCAAGAAAATGCGGATCTCTACATCCACTCCCTCATACACCTTCATGGCGTAGTGCTTAATTAGTTAAGCACAGGGACAAATTTACCTCTCCTTTACCGACTTATAATGGATAAACTCTTAAATACCGAATATTATGAAAAATCTGTGCAACTGTTGAGGCGCTGGCGACGGGCACAACTACAGACAGAGAGAATTCCAGGGACCATGTTTTCGTGTTCGGTGAGGATAAACACGTGAAAATCCGCCATAAAGTCCAGGCAATATTTTCGAGAGTACAATAATTTCTCCTGCTACGTACATGAAAAAGTGAAACATTACAGACCACGGGATACAGAGAACCCACAACAAACAAAACAAAACTCCGTAGTTTTAGGCCGCAAGCGAACTATGCCGACCGAGCGACCGCTGCTTGTCGGTGAAGTTAGTGCCAACTTTAGCGGATAGAGGGTGTCGCGTGGTCAGCGCAACGGATCCCCACAGCCGTTAATCTCGGTTCTCTAGAACGGAGCCGCCATTTCCTTGAAATGGCTCCTCAATTGTCCTCAGGAGGCTCGGTAGACCCCGTTCCAGATCCACTACTTCTCACAAAATTTGTTAGCGCCGGGATTCGAACCCGTACCTCTGGATCTGTAGCCAGGAACTCTGACCACTAGACCGCCGACACTTCCGGGAATGTCCTGCAAAAGTGTACAGTTTCCTTTGCTCTGAGCAAGCATTCCTAGAGCAGGACCTCAAGTCTGGGCGTTATGGAGCACTTCTGTAAGGACAATTTATTCCCTTTTTGCAAAGAAATGGGAGCCTTAAGGCTATAAGGAAAGAGTTATATCTAACAATGTTTCCCCATATTTCAGAAAGGCCGTCACACACTTCTGGGAAGGAAGGTCTCTCTCTCTCTCTCTCTCTCTGCAACAAGGGCGGGAAGTTACATTCTGTCCGCAGCTCTCTGCCGCTTCCATACCCGCGTCTGCAGGAAGTGAACCTCGTGCGGTGTTAACGCCTTTCTAGACAATAGGCCTGTGGGAATGGGGACAATACATGTCTTTATTTTGCTTTGTTCTCATCTTATCCTCCTTCATATCACCTTATTCTCTTACTCTCCTCTCTCATCTATTCTGCGTCTTCCTTTTTATTCTCCGTTGCTTTATTTTCACTTGTTTTATCTCATTCCTTTTCTTCTCGTTTCCCTCCTCTCCTTTTCATTCTTCTTGTTTCCCTTTCTGTTTCCTCTACTCCATCCTTCCTGCTTCTCCTTCGCGCTGTCGACGTCTGAAAGGACTACACTTAAACTATCGCCCTTTTCCTCGGGATCTGCAACTCTAGTCTGACCCAGTACTTGATGACTGTTTAAGTGACGAGGCTCGCTTGTATTTTGGAGGTATTTGGTTCGAATCTCAGCCAGAAACCCGGATCTTACCTTCCTTCGGTATATTCAGCCCATACAGACGAACAACGAAAGAGGTCGCGACAACTTTATCTCAGTTCTTTCCAGTACACCGTGCATAATCATCCTCTCATCCGACCCTAAATAGCCTCTTCAGCTGATACAACAATACTTAATAACTTACGTATCAATCATATGGATGCCATCCTCAATCTAATTGTGCCGCTTCGTGAGTTCTGATTATTCCTCTTGTGAAGTTTATATTCAGCATCAGTTGTACCGCATGACTAATGAATGGTTCTAGGTATATAACAAGGCAATCTCAGCGGCAGAGCTTACGTAATATGCAACAACATAAGGAAATATAGTACTGAAGAGTGAGCATGTGAGGACTTGGATGGGGGCAGTTCTTGTCCATCCAGAGATAATCCATACACAATATTGTCACGTGTTGGGTATGTCACGCGAAAAAATAACTTCACGTAGCCTTCGGATTCAACGATTACTCATTGAACTCATTCATTCAAACTTACTTAAGAGTCAGGAACACAAATACTATCACTTGCAGTATCACAACTACTGCCTCTACTTCAATACTTCTCCCGCGGCTGCGACCTCTCAACTGTCCTCGTCCGTGGCTGGATCTCGACTATCTTGGCAGTCCAAGTCAAGTCCAAGTCACATTGCGACTGACGGTCATTCAGTCAGTAAGTCTTGGTGTCGAGCCCCGTCTGGGACTCATGACCAGATATTTATTACTGTTGAACGTTACGGTTTTATTTTCTGTAGGGCGCCCTCTCTGACGAGAGGATGGGTCTGCCTTTTTTACATGCTACTGGTCCTTGCCAGCGCAGTCTTTCTCGGGTCCGAGTCCCTTGGGACTCGCGACCGTATTTTACTGTCTCTGATTTGAAACTTCCATTTTCGTCGCCTCCTACTATCTCGGCGAATGCATTAACCCTTTTTATAGGCTGGTTTCGGACTCAACAGAGAGCACAGAGAGCACCTTCCCCCAGGGTTCGTTTTTCACGTATTCTGTATTGGTTACTGTGGAAGTGCATTATTCCGCTGTTGAATAACTCGTTGCCACGGTTCTTCCCACGCAACGGTCTGTTGGTATTCGACTTGTCGCTGTGGGAACTCGACAATTTCCACTGTAGCCGTTGCTCAGCGATGGACGACATATAACACGTTACAATATCGTTTAACATCTACACGTGAAAATTAACTTTCTATGCATTTTACCCAGTTACAGTCTTATTCTGGACTGGAGAATAGTTCATTCAGATAATTTCATACTCAGGCATTCATTGCTAAGAGATGTGTAGGTAGAAGGAATATGTAAAGTTGTCCCTGTAAATAAGCACCACGCCATGAAGATATATTGGGGAGTGGAGGTATAGCTCCAACAGTCTTGGCCTCGGCACTAGATGGAAATGAGTGGTCAGCTTCACGCTCTTTCCGCTTTACCTCCGAGGTAAAAGCCCCCTTGTAGACATTGCATATGAGGATGGTTTGGCCCCAGAGCCGGTCTGGACGCTATGGAGAAAAGAAAAATCTTGACCCTACCGGGAATAGAACCCCGGCCGTTCACAGGGCTGAGCTGGGGATACGTATGGGGGGGGGATGTTGAACGGCCTGAAAATAGTCCTGCGCGTTCAGCAAGCTACGATATTAATCTGTGCGCTACGCTGACCGAGACCAATTTCAGGAACGAGATAGTTCGTCTTCAATCAGAAGTGACCGATTTTGAAATCCTGGCACGGAATTCTCCCGGAGGGACATAGGATTGTTTCTTACCAGGGAGTCTCCTGATGGAGGCCCAGTTGGGTATGACGCCACCTCGCTCCGCCCCTCTACGCTCCGCAACCTACGTGTCATTGCGTTAACGTGCTCCCTGTCAGCGCCTCGGTATCAGATGTTACTCGGTCTTAACCTGTGAAAGACAAAGAGGAAATTTCTAACGTCATCTTTGCATGCTGGGGCATGCGTTAGCGTAGTTAGTTGAGGCACTGTGTTACAAGCCAGAAGGTCGTGGGTTCGATTCTTGATGAAGTCAGTGGATTTTTCAATTGACCTAATCCTTCCAGCCGCATTATGGCCCTGGGGTCGACTCAGCCTCTAACAGAAATGAGTACCAGGAATCTTCCTTGGGTGAAAATGACGGCCGGCGTGTAAGGCTGACAACCTCAGCGCCATCTGTGAGCAGACTGTCTAGAAAATGTGGGAGCCTCGACGTCTCACAACTCTATGGGCCTCCACAGCCTGTTACAAAGATAGCTCTACCTTTCTTATCATGTTGCATACTACTTGCATGTGATATCCATGGCTTAAGCGATAACTCTTCCGACTTGTCCGGGAGGTGGCTAGTTCTAATACAGGCAAGGGCACCAGCTATCTTAAGGTTTCTGCGGTTTTCCTCAGTCCATAAAAACAAAATGCCGAAATTGTATCTCAAATTAATCTACAACTGTTCTCGTCCACATCTATTCAAGTTCATCATTCACTACCATCCAGTCATTCAACGAAGTTCCGACCCAGCCTCCTATCGAATGAGTACCGGGGGTAAAGCAGCAGGGGCGTGAAGCTAACCGCTCACCTCAATCTAGTGCCGAGGTCGATAGTGGTGAAGCTATACTCCACTCCTCTATAAGTCCTATATACTTAAGCACAGGAATACCTTTACCTTTACGTTTTATAGCTTTAGTTGAATGAATGAATGTACAAGGGGTGGGCCCTCTTCGCCCTTGCACCGCGACCACAGTGGTCTATTGTGCTTCCCCTTTTGATTATCCCCTCAGAAATCCCGCACTTCGAATGAAGCTCAGGATTTTGTACGTGGGGCCGTCGAAATAGTCACTTGGTTCCATAAAGTATTGACCCAAGTGACGTAATCTTAAATAAGCTAAGGCCTCACATTCACACAGGATATGTGTGGCTGTTTCGTTTTCTTCTTGACACCTTTCACAAGTTGGACTGTTTGAAGAGGTGTCCTTTGAGGTGACAGTGTCCTGTAAGTAGTCCTACCACCCATCGTAGCTGGTTCCTGTTTAACTTCAACAGTTCCTTCGCTCTTTTAGTAGAGGGTCCTCGTATGAGTCCCGTTGCTTGCCTGAGTCCAGTCAAGGATCCCCAGTATTTCTTGTGTTTCGTTTTTGTCAAGTCCCTGATTGCATGTCTGGCAACTCCTATAGAGATGCCACAGGCTGGTTCAGGACCTATGAATGGATGTTCAGCTCCAATCTTAGCTAATTGGTCTGCTGTTTTGTTTCCAGCCATGCACTCACGCCCCGGCACCCATATCAGTTGTACCCTGTTATGTTTGACCAGTTCCATGAGGGTTTGATGGCAATCCCAGACCAATTTTGAGTTGATCTGGTGTTTGTCAAGCGCTTTAAATGAGGTACAGACAAATAATTCGTACCCATATGGAGGCCCCACTTTAGGCCACAAGTTTACAAGGCGCCCAGAGTAGGCAATTTGCCGGGATGGACAGATTTTTCTGCAGCAATGGCGTCTTCACACGGACGTATTGGCAGAGACTAAATTTTCCATGCCCATATGGTACAGATGCGATAAGAAGGAACACGTAAGGAATTGGATTAATTTGTTGTAAGTTACATGATGACCGGGTATAACTGCAGCAAACTGTTATACACAGGTCCGGATTTAGAGTTATACCACCCCCCGCCCCTCCGGCGCAATCAAAATGTAGAAGGCCCTATCAGTATCAACAAATTTAGATTATGACAATTATTTTGTTTTGTACTTATTTATTGTAATAATTAAACATGCTAAATTTTCGTGATTTTAAAGAAGCAATGTTTCAATAAAATCTGAGGATTTTGTTTCTGTTTTGTGAAGGTCCCGGGGCTACGCCCCTTGTTGCTCCACTTTAAATCCGGCCCTGTTTATCGACGAATAATATGGAAAATAGTAATCGAATTCTGCAAATTTGACGGAATTCTGGAGGAAGTAATCGTCACTTATTTCAAGGTAGTCTTCGGGCATTCACTGCAGACCCTGAGAAACCTCAGTCAGAACTGTCCATTTCCTAGTAGCGATTCAAATCAGGAAGCACAACGTTTCGGAAACTTAAAGCAAGTCTAGATTCGTGCACAGAGACGGAGTAAGAATTTTTCCTCCCTCATGGGTTATAGTCTCAGTGGAGTCAAGAATTTTCTCTTCTCCACGTACGTACGTACGTATTTCAGACCGGCTCTGGTGCCTACCCAACCTATCGAATGGGTACCGGGGGCAAAGCGACCAGGACGTGAAGCTGACCACTCACCTCTATCTACTTCAGAGACCAAGAAAATATGGATCTATACATCCACTCCCCCATACACCTTCATGACTTAGTGCTTAATTAGTTAAGCACAGGGACAAATATACCTCTTTTTAACATACCTGATGACAGAAAGAAACCAAGTTTCCGAAATTCAATGCGTGGGGCGATCGGAAATACCCCAAATATAGCGTGTGTATACGTGCGTATTGTATGTGTATGTTTGTGCGTGGAAGGGGAGTTATGTAACCCTTTACCTCCCAGTGGTTCTATGTGTACTACCTGCTTTAACCAACAGAACCTCTGTATTCTGTCCACAGCATTTATTTGTGTTTCGTATGGCTCATAAAATAGTGACTTTCTCTTACCTAAACAGCATTAACCAGTTGGGCTTCGTAGCGGTGACGTAATGTGTTTCCTGTGAGGTACGAACTGAATTTGTATATATATAGTTGAGAATAAATTCAGTCTTTAAATGGATGACACTGTCAGTACCTGTATTATATAGCGTCGAATGGTAGGACAACTGATGGAACATCTGGGAAGGATTTGAAGAGGAAGTCGTCATGGTGTACTGGAGTTACTATCTCGGAATTTTCCTGGAGGGACTGAGTAAAACTAAAATAAACCTTATTCGGTGTCCAGGCCGATTCGAATACAAATTGCCGCTACACCAAGTTAACAGACCAAAACAATAGTATGCAGGATTTTAGGTTCTCACAGTGGTGGTTACGAAAATTTCTGGTCTTCTGGGATATAACGCCGTGTAATCCGTTAAAAGTAAACCGACGTTTCGCATGAACATGTCACCTCGATCTTCAGTGTTAAATAATAAGCCATGCAGGCTCTGCTTGCTACTTGCTTAACGCTGGTCCCTGCTTGGTTTATCCTTCGACCTTGAAAATAGAGGCGACATGAACTTCCGAAACGTCGGTTGACTTTCAACGGACTATATGGCGTTATATCCCAGAATGTGGGATTTTTAAAGTAATATCATGTTTATCCTAGAAGCGATACCGAGACAATCTGAGGGATATTTGTGATATTTTTGCAGGCCAAGGCTCAAATGGAAGGTAATAGTTTTTCTCTACATGAATGAGTCACTCAGTTCCTTTACCTCGTTCAGCTGAAGATTGATGACTGAGCTACAGTAATGATAGTCACACGGACGTGTGGGAATCCACACTCTTCCAAGTATTTGCAAGCAACAGCGCGTTAAGTCATGTGACCTGAATTTATTTGTACCCTAATTTCTCTTCGAACTTCGTGCAATAGAGTTCGGCAGTCGTCCGTTATATTGCTGCTGGTCCACGCCAGCACAGTCATTCTTGGCTTCGAGTGTCGTCGAGATATATGACCAAGATTTTTCTTCTCTGCTAGACATGTACGTGTTTCAGATGTGTGGCTTCCTCTTCGGCGAGGGGAGGGGTCAGTTCTTCTGTACAGGCGCCACGTTTGTTGCATTGTAGGCAACTCAGTCCTTAAATGATTGCTAAATGGCTGATGGTCCTCGCCAGCACAGTGATTCTTGGTTCCAAGTCCCATGGGAATCTTGAGCATATTGTCACTTTTTGGAGTGACTTATAAGACGGGGTTTGAATTGGATTTATTGACACCTTATTCACACAACTCGGGACTGCAGGCAAGACAGTGCTATCGCTATTCTACACACTTTCCAGTTCACCCTTACACACGCACTAGGGTTCTCAGTCTTCACTAGTCGTATCCTGGCAACGGATTTATCATAGTCTCACTGTCACTTCAAATCACACGTGAAGTCCTCTTGTTACAGTCTAATTCTTTTCTTACCATTTCTGCAGCTGAAAATTCCGAAGACTCGACTCGACTGCTCTCGACTGTTGCTCCCTACTCGGTGCTATTCTGCTTCTACTGTTCCTCAAAGTCAAAGTCACATTGCGACTGACGGTCAGTCAGTAAGTCTTGGTGTCGAGCACCAGTTATCACTGTGTGATAGATACGGTCTTGTTTTTGTGGGGCGCCCTCTCTGACAAGAGGTCGGGTCTGTCTTTTGTACATGCTGCTGGCCCTTACCAGCCCAGTCTTTCTCGGGCCCGAGTCCCTTGGGACTCGTGACCATATTTTACTGTCTCGGATTTGAGACTTCTCTTTTCTTCGCCTCCTACGACTAGCAGGGTCACGTTGGAGGTATTCGATCCCACCTTCACACGGGTTACTATTCCTCTCCTGCAGAATACTTTTTATAACGACTTTGCACGGACACCACGGAAAATAAGGTCTTCTAATGTCAAGAATGCTTGTTTACTGGTCCGTTAACTAGCAATGGATATCCTTCTATTGTCAAGTGCGTTCTTTTTTCAGAATGTGTTCACCGACCCGTTGCCTAGCAATGGGTATACACGTCACAATATTTTACTTCCTGACGCTCTGGGAGCCTTCAGACACTCCCTTACAACCTGGATGATAAGGTCCTGTATTTATATCCCCCCCCCCCGACAGCGTTGTCCCGTTATACATCCACGTACCGGATTCCCTTTTCGTCGCCTTTTACGACTTGCAAGGCTACGGTGTGGTTACTCCAACCCGCTTCCATACGGGGATTTCGGCAATCGAGAGGTACTGGAGCTTTCATCTGTCAGCAAACCGACTGAGTCGCTGAGACCTGTTCTGTTATAACTCTTGTAACTAGCAGATGCTTAGAAGCCTGTTCTCTGTTCATAACCTAAAAGTCGATAAATGCCTTGCATATCGGTGACCAATACACAAGCCGATCCCAGTGGTCACGCGGTCGCTCGAACACTGGGATCGTGGGTTCGAATCCCAATTGAGACAAGGATTTTTTTGTGTGCGTTTATTCCGTGTTTGTGTTGTCCTGTGTGTATGTAGCGGCCTTGCGTCGGCCTGATCTCCCGTCAAAGGCGTCCTACTGTCTCTGTAGAAATGATCACGAAACTGAAGACGAGGCCAGGGCCCAACAAAGGCCTGTAGCCATTGATGAATCAATCAATCAGTCAATCAATATACAAACCACAAATTCCAAATCTCTGCAAAGTCGCGGCGATTCTCTCTTATCAACTGAACTGTGTCATTTTCTGTGTTGTTTATTTAACGACGCTGCCAACTGAGCCAAATTCTAGGACGTTTCCCGCCCAACAATAGCCTCTAAGGCCTCCGATAGATGGGGGAAGCATTATAGACACCGCTAAGCAAGTGGCCG
>NW_019743147.1:2192030-2200975 GCF_002891405.2 Cryptotermes secundus | reverse complement strand
AGAATCCCTGAAAAAACCCCCGCCCCTCGCCACTTTGTCCACCACAAATCCCACTTGACCAGACCCGAGATCGAACCCGAGCCGCCGCGGTGGGAAGCCAGCGACTAACCGCTTGAGCTATGGCGCGACCGAAAACCTAAACTTAGAAGGAGACAATATTAAAATTGAGCTCAGTAAAGTACTATGGGGGGTGTGGAGTCCATTTATCTGGCTTCGGATAGGAACAAGCGTTGGGCTCTTGTGAACACGGTAATGAACGGAAAATGAAGATAACTGCGTAACAAAAAGCTGGATAACACATGAAACTTATTATTATTATTATTATTATTATTATTATGGCTCTACAGCCCTTTGTTGGGCCTAGGCCGCTTTTTTTCAGTCTCTTAATCCTACACACAGTCGGTAGGACTCCTTGGACAGGGATCAGCCCGTCGCAAGGCCGCTACCTACACACAGGAAAACACAAACAGAATAAACGCACACAGACATCCTTGCCTTGAGTGGGATTCGAACCCACGATCCCGGCGTTCGAGCGAACGAAGACAGTTCATGCCTTAGACTGCGCGGCCACTGTGATCAGCGACGAAATTGGTACAGTCCCTTAAATAACCGAAGAAATTACTCAGTTTAACTGTGAGGAAGCTTAATTGAGTACGTTACAGTAGGCTGGGCATGCAGAATAGATAGAAAAAGTAGCCTACTGACGTACTGTCTTTCCCCTAAATTTTACACATGTTGCATTTGAGGTTCGCACAGAGGCGATTGTGAAGATGAAATGTAACGCCATGTAACAAGATAACAGTCAACAGACGTTTCGAGGAAGGTACCACCTACATCTTCAGGGTGAGGGAATAAGTCATGCGACGAACCCAATGCACAATGTTCCACAGATTGATGCGTACGTTTATACTTGTTGTATCTGTTACTACAATTCTTCGCTCGGGGACACGCGGTAGCATAGCTGGTTGAGGCACTATGCTACAAGCCTGAAGGTCGCGGGTTCGAATCCATATGAAGTCAATGGACTTTTCAATTGACGTATTCCTTCCAGCCGCACTATGGCCCTGGAGTCGACTCGGCCTCTAACAGAAATGAGTACCAGGAATCTGCCTGGAGGTAAACAGCGGCCGGCGCGTAAGGCTGACACTCTCACCACCATCTATGAGCCGATTGTCTAGAAAAAATGTGGGAGCCTCGACGTCTCACAACCCTATGGGCCTCCACGGCCTGTTACAGGGATAGCTTTACCTTTCTAACCTTACAATTCTTCGCTATTCAATTCTGTTCTTCTTCTTTACGTCCATCCATTAATTCCGTCATTGGTTTCTCTTAAGTTGGTTATCTAACGACGCTGCCGGTGCTGACACCTCATAACCTTCATTCTCCTATTTCTTAAGCGCCTTCTCTCGTTATACACATTCATTCACCCAGACATTCCTCTTTAATAGTTATTTCATCGTTCCCTCCCTCTTGTCCTTTTTTACTTAATTTCCTGTTTCTGTTTTATCCCTAGTTAGAATAGAGATATCCTCTTTTATTGCAAATATTAAATACATATTTCCGTCCGTAAAGTGTTCGATAAAGCTTCTGGTAAAAAAAAAATACACATAGCCCACTCTTCCCCTGCGGGCAGGTAAATGTGAATGGGGTTATATGTAGTCCGGCGTCCGTGACTATCGNAGTAGTCGAGAAGTAAAGAGTCGAGTTTCGAGACGTCAGCCTGTCGGAATATGAGATTGGACATAAATTGAGGCGAGTGTTCGGAGTTGGAAGCTGCAGAATAATAGCAAGAAAGGAATCGGGCTGTGAAAAGAAGGCTGTGTGATTTGGGGTGACAGTGAGACTGTTATAAACCTGTTACCTAGATAAGACTAGTGAACACTGAGAACCCTAGTGCGTGTCCAGCGGTGAACTGTGAAGTGCGTAGATCAGCGATAGCACTGTAATTGCCTCTAGAACCGAGTACTGTGCATAACGTGTCAATAAATCCAATCATCTAATCCAGAACCCGTCTATAAGTCACCCCTACTAAAAGCTGATCGTGTGGTCACCGGATTTTTCAATTGACATTATCCTTCCAGCCGCACTGTGGCCCCTGGGATCGACTCAGCCTCTAACAGAAATGAGTATCAGGAATCTTCATGGGGGGTAAAGGGCGGCCGGAGGGCGCGTAAAGCTGGCAACCTTACCGCCATCTGTGAGCCGATTGTGTATAAAATCTCACAATGCTATGGGCTTCTGCAGCCTGTTACCGGGATAAATGTACCTAAAACTTTATCTGGTGTAGTCTACATGATATACAGACCTACAAACCGACAGACACCCTTGCTGACACACGTCACAAGGTTGTTAGGCGCTCTCTCCTCAAAGTGCACAGAGGTCCTGGAACGGAGTCCCGTAGGTCCTTCAAAGATTATCTCAGGTCGCAGCTTCCTGTTCCCGAATACTGTAAACTGGGTTCTGAAAATGCGCTGAATATCCAAGGACACATACTCACTCTTAAGAAGCTCACAATTGCCTAACTAGTCAGGACACCCCACCATAGTTCATGGAAACGGAAGGTTCATTACCATGTTCACAAGAGCCCGCCACTGCTTCCTATTCTAAACCGCACTTTCATCCTGTTGCTTTAAGATTCATTTTAACATCATACTCCCATCTATGCCTGGGTCTTCCAAATGTTCTTTTTCCATCCGGATTTCCAACCACAGTATATACAGACTGTATATTACGAACAAGATTGAATTAACAGCGAGCAACGGCAGGTTGTGCTACTGATTAAGAATTTCGGCGATTCTTCTCGTTCCTCTGGTTAAATGACAGAACAATACCTTAATAACGCCATGACCGTTTCCTTCCTCATTCCTTCGAATTCATCCTTCATTAATCATTCCAATATTCAATGCTGGATAGTCTACATACCGATTCATTCATCAATGTCTTTACAGCCCTTTGTTGGGCCCTGGTCTCTTCGTCAGTTTCGTAATTATTCTTACGCAGACGGCAGGGCTCCTTGGACGGGGGATCAGCCCGTCGCAGGACCAATACCTACACACAGGACAACACAAACACAGAGTAAACGCACATAAAGACATCCATGCCTCGAGTGGGATTCGAACCCAATATCCCAGCGTTCGAGAGAGCGAAGACAGTTCATTCCTTAGACCGCACGGCCACCGTGATCGGCCTATACACTGAGAGCAAAGGCCGCGGCATAGCTCAAGCGGTTAGTCGCTGGCTTCCCACCGCGGCGGTCCGGGTTCGATCCCGGGTCTGGTCAAGTGGGATTTGTAGTGGAAAAAGTGGCGCTGGGGCAGGTTTTCTCCGAATACTTCGATTTCCCCTGCCAATCTCCATTCCACCAATTGCTCCACAATCACCCTCACCTATCATCTGGGGCTGGTACAATAGGCCAGAAGTGGCCGCAGTACAAGGGACTTAGTCCCACCCCACCAGCAATAAAAAATACTGAGAGCATCGTTTAACAACCAACGAAAGAAAACATCGTCAGGCGTAGGCTTATTAGCAGAAAGAATGGAGAAAGGGAGCGAGAGTGAGAAATTAGGACACAAGGAAAAAAGAGAGAGAGGCTGGACCCGTCTTGTTACCTGGTTGGCTAGAGCCGAACTCACGTTACAGAATGTGCGCAGGTGTGTTACAGCATACAGACACCTGAGCCGACAGGAAAAGGGATACCTGAAGTCCTACAAGCTCAGGGGTTCATACAGTGTCATATGAACCTTCCGAGCAGTAAGTTAACCAAAGGGTGCGAACGCTGAAACAACTAGATCCTGGGTGGTCGTCAATGTCAAATCTCCGACTATTTTAGCTTCTTACATAACACGCTCAGAGCCTTGGGCTGCACCGCCAGCCATGAAAATCCTGAGCTTACGTTAACTGAAACGCTAAACTCCATCCACTCTTCGAACAACGTTACGCCATAACTTGTTTAGGCAACCTTACGGAAGAAAAGTCTTGTTCAAATCTCCTTATTATCAAAGTACACGTCAATAATGCAACAATACAGAAGACATCAAGAATATGTCACTCACTAAAATTGATGTATTTTATATTGTTGTCCGGTCTAGAAAACCGAAATTAACGGCCGTGGAGATTCGTTGCGCTGACCACGCGACACCCTCTATCCGCTAAAGTTTGCACTAACTTCGCCGACAAGCGGCGGTCGCTCGGTCGGTATAGTTCGCTTGCGGAGTAAAATCACGGAGTTTTTTTGTTTTGTTTTATATTGTTGCATTATTGACGTGTACTTTGATAATAAGGATAATGCCTCAGTGCAACGGGATACTAAAATATAATAATATAATAACTTGTTCAAATATATGTTCGAATTTCCCACTGGCGTGTGAATAAAGGAAATACTTTGACATGACGCCCGAAAGCCGGAATAGTGAAGACAGAATACACGTTCATTGCTAGGTAACGACTCGGTAAACATATTCCCGCGGCAATGAATACGCAGACAATCAAATAACTTCCGCTGATATTCAATGGCGCTGTAAACACGCCTTCTCAACAATAGAGAGGCTATGTTTTCTGCGTGGTCCGCGCAAAGTGGTTACAAAGAAGCGTTCAGTCAAGTCGAGTTTCGAGACCCCAGCCTACTGGGATTTGAGCTTGGGAGCAGATGAATCAAAATGAGTCTCCGGAGTTGGCAGAATAATGGCAAGAAAGGAATTAGGTTATGCAAAGAAGAATTCATATGCGATTTAAAATTACAGGGAGACTGTTATGAATCCGTTGCCAGGAAGGGACTAGCAGAGAGGGTAACAGACTGGGGACACTGGTATGTGTAACAGTGAATTACAAAGTGTGAAAACAGCGGCAACGCTGTAATTACGTATAGTTGGGAGTGCTGTGTATAAGGTGTCAATAAATCCAATAATCCAATTTAAAACCCGTTTATAGGTCATGCACACGTGATAATATGTCGAAAATTATATTGCTGATGACATAACAGTTGCGTCATTAACTGGCGATGACGCAACCTGATTCATATAGCAGATGGAACATAATGAACTCCACGCCACAGTGAACTTCTTCCGATGTAAGTTTAATTTGAGCTGATAATAAAATTTGTCGCTTAAAACTGAAGTGATAACTAAAGTGTCTTAAGACACACTCTGTTCCCATATAATGCATTAATATTGAGCCATAATGTTAATGGGCTTTCGACTCCGGTTGCATGGAACATCTTGGGGGTCTAACTAACTAATTACATGGAGCTGGGCCCTTCTTGAGAAGACACCAGTCGCTCAACTACTCAAGAATTCCCAACATTTTATTGAACCCGAAGGTTCATTGCCGTGTTCACAAGAGCCTGCCATTGATCTCTATCCAGAGCCAAAATAAATCCAGTCCATCTGTCCTAACATTACCCTCCAACCTTCGTCAAGGTCTTCCTGGTGACCTCTATCGTTCTGGCTTTACCACCAAAATTCATGCTACATGTCCTGTCATCTCGTCCTCCTTTACTTGACCATTATAATTATACTTGGCGAAGGGTAAAAGTTACGAAGCTCCTCATTATGTAGTTTTCTCCAATCTCCCGTCACTTCATCTCTCTTCGGCCCAAATATTCTCCTCAACACCCTGTTCTCAAACACCCTCAGTTTGTGTTCCTCCCTTAATGTCGGAGACCAAGTTCCACACTCATACAAGCTGAACATTTGAAAATGAAGGATCTGTGCTCTTTGGAAATCAGAATTTATAACGAAGAATATTATCTTCTGTGACGGCGTGTAGTCCAACAGAAGTTTACTGTCATTTCGGAGAAATGTACTTCCTCCATCTTCAGGCCNCACCCTGTTCTCAAACACCCTCAGTTTGTGTTCCTCCCTTAATGTCGGAGACCAAGTTCCACACTCATACAAGCTGAACATTTGAAAATGAAGGATCTGTGCTCTTTGGAAATCAGAATTTATAACGAAGAATATTATCTTCTGTGACGGCGTGTAGTCCAACAGAAGTTTACTGTCATTTTGGAGAAATAAAATAATAAAAATAAGAATATAATAATATAATAATAATATATAATAATATAATAATAAGAAAAATAATACACACAGCAAATAGATCGCTGGCCTTACCTTGAAGAACCAAATTCAAGAAAGGGTCTAACGAACAAAATTAATTTTCATTTTTGAGATTTCACTGCTTTCGGTATCAGTATAACTGTCTTCGGGGATGTTTCGGCATAACCTGCCGATTCTATTTTCAGGGCGGAAGGCTAAAGACAACTTGTTCCTCCGAAATACTGATACCTGTATAGGTCAGTCGGTCTAGCGACGGGCTACGGGCTGGACGACTTGGATTCGATTCCCGGAAGTGCAAAATTATTTTCTTCTTCACAGCATCCAGACCGGCTCCGAGGGCCACCCAGCCTCCTACCCAATGGGTACCGGGGGCTCTTTTCCCGGGGAGTAAAGCGGCCGGGGCGTGAAGCTGACCACTCACCTCCATCTAATGCCGAGGTCAAGAATGGTGGAGGTATACCTCCAGTCCCCCATACGTCATCATGGCATAGTGCTTAATTAATTAAGCATAGGGATAACTTCGCCTTTTTATGTACTAAACTATACAGCATTGCATCGCAGAAGTCTGCAATCTCGTAGAATAATTTTACCGTCACCAACACGGAAATTTAATGTTTTCTTACATAAATTGATATATGATTGGCATGTGAACAGTTCTAAGGCAGACACTCTTATTGTCTAGCACAACATCAATTTTCCCGGAAGATCGCACAGTAATTTTATCTCCAGGCCAGGAATTTGGTTGAATGAAAGCGGAACCAGTTTTAAACACGAGAAAATGTTAGCCCTGGGAAGACGTTATACAGCATGGTGCGTGGAGGTCTAAAGGAGTAAGGCGGGAGGGGGGGTTGTTCCAGCCGCCTGTTATCCAACTCAAGGTATAATTAGAACCCACAACCGGCGGACACACACACAAAACGAAAAGATCAGAGCCAAAAAAATCCTTTAACGGACATCGATCACTTTACGTTAACTACAATGAGATATGACGCCGTGTAGTCTGATACAAGTTTACTGACGTTTCGAAAGAACATACTGCCTCGATCTTCAGTGTCAATGACTTAGACAAGCAAATAAAATGAGGAGCACGTAGAGATATAGGCATTGAAAGAGGCCCAGAGAAAACCAATAGGAACAAAGCAGACAACAAACCTCTCATTTGTCCACTTCCGAAAATGTGATATAGAAGCAGCATTGCTACTGGGCACCAGCCGCCTGTTATCCAACTCAAGGTATAATTAGAACCCACAACCGGCGGACACACACACAAAACGAAAAGATCAGAGCCCAAAAAATCCTTTAACGGACATCGATCACTTTACGTTAACTACAATGAGATATGACGCCGTGTAGTCTGATACAAGTTTACTGACGTTTCGAAAGAACATACTGCCTCGATCTTCAGTGTCAATGACTTAGACAAGCAAATAAAATGAGGAGCACGTAGAGATATAGGCATTGAAAGAGGCCCAGAGAAAACCAATAGGAACAAAGCAGACAACAAACCTCTCATTTGTCCACTTCCGAAAATGTGATATAGAAGCAGCATTGCTACTGGGCACCCTTCCAGGCCTACAGGCCTCTCTGAATGAGGGGGTTCCACGCGCATGTCACTCTGCTTGTTTCTTGCTTCGCTTAATCTTTGACCTTGAAGATGGAGGCAATACGTTTCTCCGAAACGTCAATAAACTTCCACCACACTACACGTCACATCCCAGAAGATAGTACGCTACATAATCACCAATGTAAGGACCTCGAACCTAAAATAACCATAGTTCTACGTTTCAAAAAGTAAAGAAGATGAAGTTATCCTTCGGTTTAATTAATTAAGCACTATGCCATGAAGACATATGGGGGGAGTGGAGGTATATCTCCAAATTCTTGACCTCGGTAGTGGATGGAGGTGAGTGGTCAGTTTCACTCCCCGGCTGCTTTACTCCCAGGGAAATAGCCCCACCGGGCGCCCGTTCTGTAGGAAGCTGGGTGATGCGCTGGCATATTAATAATGTGGTCAAGGTCAAATTAAGTGCTTCATGCAATAAGTTCTAGGAAAGTCGCAGAAACCAACTTTCCTTTAAAATTTTCCTTCATCATACGGAAGTCGGTTTAGATTTTAAATATCTAAGCGCAAATATGCACATCATTGACCTGCATTGTTTTAATCGTGGAAGTTCCTGAACCCTGATACACCTAAAATTGTCGCCAATCGTCCATGTTTGTACTTGCAACGTACGGAATAAAATTACTCATAAAAGTGTACAGATATTTTTATGTTATGATTTATCCCCACTCGAACTTTCATATGTTTAACTACAACAATTTATCAATCATAGCTACAAAACGAAACCCAATACTGATTTCGCGTGTTCGTCATATTGTTACTTTATATTGTGCAGAAGGCTCATAACACAAATTAAAGTTGTATATCTCGAAAGGACTAAATGATATCACTGTCACTGTTGCCTTATAATTCGCATAGCCTCCATGTTGATAATAAGAACGGTAGGTAATTAAAAAGTACAAATATAAAATTGTTTCCAATGACATGACGTTCACACCAAATTTCATCTAAATCAGTCCATTCATTTACAAGTTACTGGCAGACATAAGTATATATATATATACATGAGTCTTTCCGTACTAAGATTTCAAATTTTATTTACCCTTTCATTTGGCCGCGCCATAGCTCAAGCGGTTAATCGCTGGCTTCCCACCGCGGTGGCCCGGGTTCCATCCCGGGTCTGGTCAAGTGGAATTTGTGGTGGACAAAGTGGCGCTGGGGCAGGTTTTCTCCGAGTACTTCGGTTTCCCCTGCCAATCTTCATTCCACCAATTGCTCCACAATCACCCTCACCTATCATCTGGGGCTGGTACAATAGGCCAGAAGTGGCC
>NW_019743147.1:2101979-2191180 GCF_002891405.2 Cryptotermes secundus | reverse complement strand
CAGACGTTCAAAAATGTCTCTTGTCTTACAATTTGAATTAATATTAAAAATCGGCTCAATTATATGCGGTTACGGAGGGCGCCGCGTTGGACAGGGCTGCTTTAGTCGGTAGAGCGATGCGCTACGGGCTGGACGACCGTGGTTCAATTGCCGGCAAGGGGAACGAGATTTTTCTTTATCCAAAGCCTCCAGGCTCTCTGGATTAAAATGACGTGTAGTTTGCTAGCAGTCCACCGATGTTTCGGGGAGATCGCATCGTCTCAATCCTCCGAAACCGCAATGGACTTTACCAAACTACATGGCGTCTCTACCCAGAAGATCCTATGCTTCATAGGTCACCGATGTGATAACCTTAAGTCCAACGTTTGGTCATGATGCATAAGAATGTTATTATGCACTGTATTGGGGTTGTGGATGTCTGCATTGAAATATTCATGGCGCCACAAGCAATTTTCAGTATTAATACTTGTATTAGAACATTTATTTTTTTCAACTTTTATTTTCGTTTCAAAATTCCACGAAGAGGCCAGATCCCCGGATTGTTTTCCCCTGTTCCAGCGTCCATTAGCGTGAAGATGAGCATCCACCTACACCTAATGCCGGGGGTATGAACGCGTGGAGTTTCACCTACATTTCTCCCATACACGGTACTTTGGGAACTTCTTCGTTGCCAAGTACGAATACAACACATTTACAAACGGTCCCTCCAGACTCACATAGCGATTTTCATGAATCGGTAAAATGAATCACAACTGCAATTTTGACTCTAGTTTTGTATTGGTGTGAAACTTGGTCTCTCACAGTATTTTTTTATTGCTAGTGGGGTGGGACTAAGTCCCTTGTACTGCGGCCACTTCTGGGCTATTGTACCAGCCCCAGATGATAGGTGAGGGTGATTGTGGAGCAATTGGTGGAATGAAGATTGGCAGGGGAAACCGAAGTACTCGGAGAAAACCTGCCCCAGCGCCACTTTGTCCACCACAAATCCCATTTGTCCAGACCCGGGATCGAACCCGGGCCGCCGCGGTGGGAAGCCAGCGACTAACCGCTTGAGCTATGGCGCGGCCTTTCGTTACATTTACTTTTATTTGCAGCAGAGGAACATCAAAGCCAGTAAAGATTTAAGTAGGCCTAAGCTTGTCCCTGTGATTAATTAATTATGCACCATACTATAAAGACGTATGGGTGAGTGGAGGTATATCTCCGTAAGTGACCTTGGCAGTAGATAGAAGTGAGTAGTCAGCTTCACGCTCCGGACACTTTACCCAAAGGGAAAGAGCCCCGATACTAATTAGACAGGAGGTTGGGTGGGCCCGAGAGCCGGTCTAGACGTCATGGAAAAGAGAAAAATCTCTTTCCCACTCCGGGAATCGAACCCCGGCACCAAAAGTAGGAAGCGGCGCATTCGAAAAGCATGTGTACTCTGTGGTGTACTCCATGTGGAGTATACATTTCCATTGATGTTCTTTTAACAAGAGCGGTCAGCCGGAACCCAATCCTGCAAGAACTTTGACATTTTGCAAGGAGACGTCTGAATTATACAGTGTGACGAAACTGAACTTGCTCTGTCAGATGGGAATATCTGCAGCCTGAAGGCAACCTTCCAGCAAGGAACTCACGTGTGCCCTGAAGAAGTAACTCGGTTTGATAAGTAAAGAGACAACCTGTAGTACATCCGGTTGCAACCCCGCTATAGAAATATTTACCCAGAAAATAACCTACCCCAAGCCTATGTTTTAGTTAATTTGCTGTGAGCGTAAATGTTATTTTTACCTCGATAGAAACCGACAGCGTGCCCCGTGGAGGCATGGGCATCCCATATTTACAGGAAGTGAGGTATCGGACTTCACAGATATTAAGAAAATCATGTACAGTGACAGACAGAAGTAGCATGCCAAGCTTGGTGATACCTGTGTACGCGACCTTGGGGCAGCATGAGACCCGCTTTTACTTTACAATCCTAGAAATTAACATTGTAATTAACATGTTTTTTTAACATTGGCACTACAGCCTCAGTGGGCTTAGGCCTACCTCCATGAAACTCTCTGTAATTAACATGTAAGAAGTAATATTATTTTGAAACAGCGTCAGAAATTTTATTTCGAAATTTTTTATTTTTACATTAACACTTATGAACCGGAATACCGCAGTCTGTATAGCGACTAACCACGGGCTGGACGACCAAGAGGTCGGAATTCGAGCTCCGGTAGGGTCAAGAATTTTCTCTTCTCCATGTTGTCAAGACCGGCTCTTGGGTCCACCCAACCTCCCATCCAATGGGTACCGGGGGCTTTTTCCCCGGGGGTAAAGCGGTCCGGGCGTGAAGCTGACCACTCACCTCCAACTAGTACCGAGGTCAAGAAAATGTGGATATATACACCAACTCCCCCATACGCCTTCATGGTGTAGTGTTTAAGTTGTTAAGCACAAGGACAACTTTACCTTTCTGCCTTCTACCTGTCAGATATTTCCAGTACCTTCAAATTAACTTTAATGGCGGTACAGGATGACCTTCCTGTCTGTGCCCCCCTCCCACAGCAGTTAAAAACCGGAATAATGGACCCAACAGAGACAGACGTTGCTACGCAGCACCTTCAACAGCAACACACACAAATAAAACTGTTTGTGTTTTCTATGTGGACCGTGCCCCAACAGATACTCAATATAGTGAAAAGGGGGTAGGCGAATCCAGTGTAGAGGCAGGATCGAATACCTCCACAGTAGCCATGAGAGTCATAGGAGGAGAAGAAAAGGGAAGTCTCGAATCAGACAGAAAATATGGTCGTGAGTCCCACGGGACTCGGACCCGAGAATGACTGCGCTGGCGAGGGACAGCAGCAATTGTAAACTACAGACCCGTCCTCTCGTCAGAGAGAGCGCGACATAAACAAATCCGCAATTGTCTGACAGTAATAAAAATCTGGTTGTAAGTCCCAGATGGGTGCTTTATTCCAAGACAGACTGGCCTACTGACCGTAGGTCCTAACGTGAGGCTCAGGATCAGAAGTAGGCGATTAGCCCTTCCCCTCACTCACTCATGGAGCTGAGCCCTTCTTGCGAAGCCGCCAATTCTGCAGCTACTCAAGAATTTCCCAGCATTTTATGGAACCCGAAGGTTCATTACAGTGTTCACAAGAGCCCACCACTGGTCCCTATCCTGAGCCAGATCAACCCAATTCATACCATCCCATCCTATCTCTCGAACATTCAATTTAATATTGTCCACCCACCTACGCCTTGGTCTTCCCAGTGGTCTCCTTCCTTCCGGCTTTCCCAGCAATATCCTATCTTCTCCCCTATTCGTGCTACATTCCCTACCCATATCATCCTCCTTGACTTGATCTTTCTATTTATGCTTGGAGAAGAGTACAAGTTATGAAGCTCTTTATTAGCCCTTTCCAGAAATTATTATTATTATTATTATTATTATTAATTATTATTATTAAATTGTTACAACAGACCTCCATCTAATAGCCCGTTAGGCTAACCGGTGTCATCGAGATACGTTAACTTTTAACCACTGCAGCATGCCTGTCTACCAGGACAGAACATTTAACACAACTTCGCCGTATTATAACAACGCATTAATTAAATTAAATGGGCTATACAATGAGGCATGACCAACTGTGATTGTGAGAAATAAATTCGGAACATATAAGAAGAAAACCCAATCTCACCAGATGGTCTGAAACCTGTGTTCTATGCAGAAAGGTTACTGAAGCATAGCAAACGACAGTGAAATGGATAATGCGCAGGCCCGCGCCCCAGTGCTGGTATCCCAAGCACAGGTTCCAGGAATTCCTTCTGCACCTCCAGGTTCTTGCAGTGTCTTTCCTGCACAAGTGGCACACGATCCATTCGAACGAGTTCTTTTACGTCTCTAAACACCGCCTTCCTTATACAGTTTCTTAATACAACGAGATTTCGTGACGTACAGACAACAATGCAATGCGGGGGAATAATTTTGTATAAAGTATTCGCGCCATATTTAAACGAGGACGAGGCGAAACTTCAGAACATGAAACGGCCTGTCGCCGCGGAAGTATGCAACCTGAGATGAATAGTCCCAGAGATAAGAACTCTTTATCTGACTCCCCAAAAGTTTTCTATTCTTCCCTTCTACGTGAAAACAGAAACAAAATCAGCCATCGAAACGTCATAGACCCTCACATTTTCAACCAGAAAGTAAACAGCACCCAAAGAAAATTTTTCTTTATTAGTTTCTTTATTTCTTTCTTAGTTAGTTATTGGAGAGGGTGGGTTTCCCCATGCACTTAGACCTGTCTTGGTCCATTGTGCTTCCCTCTATGATATGCTACCAGTCTCTATATCCTACCGGCACTGGTGCTTACCATCAGTCCCGCCCAGCCAGCGACATCGGCCTCTACTAGCTGAGTGGTATCTTTAATGCTTCCCCCATCTACCGGAGGTGTTAGAGACTACTGTTGGGCGGGAAACGTCCGTAATTTTGCTCAGTGGCCTCCTTTGGAGACGTGAGGTTCTTTTACGTGCCGTAAAGCTACGACACGGGACCCACGGCTTAAAGTCCCTCCCGGAGGACTTGTTCCCTGAATTTTTCCGCCCTTAAAAATTCCACGACCTCCGCCGGGTTTGAACCCGCGTACCTTGAATCACGAGGTGGGAACGTTACCCCTAGACTACGGAGGCCGCTGCTGCAACCATAAGAATTGATCAATCATTCACTCAAATAATATATTGTAAATACAAGAAAAATTAATTTTTTGCCTAAGCACCATGCCTTAGATCTTTGGGTAAAGGTCCAGGTCGATGTGAAGTAACCGCAAGTTAGGAAATGCACGCATAGCGCAGTCGCGTTCGCTCTGTTACCGCCTGTAGAGTGTGGGGTAATGAGATGACACAACATAAATATTATTTGGTTTATTTATTTCTAAACCCGTTAAATTTAAGGAAAAATACGAGTATATTAAAAATAAAACCAGTTTCTAGATTCTTTCTCCACATCTTTTGTACGAAATGGTTTTCACTCCGATAAAAAGTATTTAGAGAGTTGCGCTTCAGATGCGCGCGCAAATGTATGCATGTCTTCGTGTGAAGTGTCCGCTATTTAGTCAGATTTTACTTAACGAAACTCGGGCTATATCAACAAATTTTATCAAGAAGTTCCCAATATAATATTTCATGGAAATATATTTAGCGGCTCTCAATATATTACGTGAGGACAGGGCCAAACAATGAAGAATGCCCCTTCTGGGATGTGACGCTTTGTAGATATTGTGTAAAGCAACGTTTTGGAGGAACGTATTGCCTCCATCTTCAGGGTATAAACAATCCGCGAACGAGGAACTAGCGTGAGCAGGTGGCTGCAGACTGAGTCACCAGTTGAAAACACCCAGCCACATGGTCCCCTCTCGCTCCCTTCCTGTTCTTATATAGCTGGGTGTTTTCGACTGGTGACTCAGTCTGTAGCCACATGCTCACGCTGGTTTCTCGCTCTCGGATATTTATACCCTGAAGATGGAGGCGATACGTCCTCCAAAACGTCGGTTAACAAAATATCCACATCCCAGAAGACAACATTCTTCACAGTCACCGCCGTGAAAACCTCAAATCTTACAGAGCCAAACAAATTAACGTGGAAACTATTATAAGAATTTTTGCTAATTTTCATTGCAAACTCGTCAAAATCTCTGGCCATTCCATAAATCAAACGATGTTCTAACACTTGTAAACCAGTCAGATCTATGAAAAGTACTGTCTTCAGGGATATACCGAGATATATACAGACGCTACGGAGGAACACATCGCCTCCATCATCGGGGTCGAAAGATAAGCCAAACACAAGTGGAGTCTCAGGTCCAACATGTTCTAATCCAAATCGCCAGTTTCAATACAAACGTTTACTGCGTAATCAATCCTTTGAATGCTTCTAAGAAAACCAGTCCCTGACCTTGAAATTTCGAACTCCAAAACTCGCTGAATAAAAAGCAGGCGTAATGTAGAGAGAGAATTCCCCCAGCTGTGTGACCTACATCCGAGATTGTGACGCATCTCGTATTTCTCGCGAAGTTAGCATTACAGACTAGCCTACGCTCAGTGAAGCCGAGGCAGACGTCATCCGGCAAAGTGCTGAATCATTCACTCCAGAGACAAGGATCTGCATGGACCAGTCGCTTTCAAACGCACGCACGCACACTCATCCGACGTTCTTGCTACAAGACAGGTTTCCTCGTAAAAGACTACACATCAACCATCACTTGAACACATAATCCGAAGTAGTTTCACGAAAAGGAACTAGGAATGCGCACAATTATTCTAAACAAACGCGAAGAAATATCACCTTGTTCCTTGATATGTTAACTGCATATTAACAGTCCCCGTGTGGAGACGGGTTAGAATACTTCCGTCGCAGCCCTGCGACGCGTAGAAGGCGACGAAAAGGCAACCCGGTGCCTGCGGGCATAATTGGGCCACCCTGTCACTGGGGAACATAAATACAGAGACCTAGTCCTCCAGGTTGAGGGGTTGGATGCAAGGCTGACGAGCTTGCTCCATAAAAAAAAAATATTGTTGCAAAGTCCAAAGAAGTTTAAACTGGATGGTCTAATTCCCAGGAATGGACAAATCTGGCAGAATCTTCAAAGGAAGTGTTATTGCTTTAAAAGGGCCGTTTTGCCGATGATGATGATTATGATTATATTACAGAGTTCTCAATGTGTGTGACACGACAGTTTTGAACCCAAATGCGTTTTTACATATTCAACAGTACTTCATAAATTGTGTTGGTATCAGTGACTTTTTTATTCCTGGCTCATCTCATTGTCCTGAGCTCATATTTACAATGTTAAAGCGTTGCTGTCTCGCTGTTTGTGGAATTTCCGTACGCTTGTTATATGTGTATTTCGCTTTTTTAGAACATAGCAGTTTATTTTTAATCTAATTTTTTTCATTGGTCTTCCGAATTTGTCATATTTTAACTGTCTTAAGATGTTAAACCCCTTCAAAACGCAGTGGTAACTAGATGTACCACCCGCGTTAACGTTCAAGAATTATGCATGTTCGCTATAAAGTGTGGGATTGTTTGATTCGAATTATTCTCAGGATAAACAACGATTATTTCCCTAAACTGCATTAACCGACTGGTCTTCGTAACGGAGACGTAATGTGTTTCCTGTGAGGTAAGAGCTGATTTTTTTAGTACTGTGACATGAAGCCTGAAGGCCGGAATAGTGGAGCCAGAAGAGATGTCCAATGCTAGGCAACGGCAACAAATTTCCGCGGCAACAGGTCCGCATACAACAATAGAGGAATTTTTGGGAAAATGTTCTCTATTCGGTCCGTGCAAAGTGGTTCTAAAGAAGAGTTAAAATAAATACGTCACAGTATTTACACGTAGATGAATTTCAGGTTTCGAAAGGTTAATCTGCTTAAGCTCACTGTGAGCTATAGCGTAGGCCTAATGGCAAGGGCACAACCAGAGTTCGTTCCCGAGGGAAAGCCATTTTCCGGGTAGGGCCGGAAAATGTGTTCAAGTCTCGCTTCTAGGCGGTTTAGGGCTGTTCTATTGATCGATGCAGAATACTGAAGGTAAAAGAATAATTGTAATAATTAATATTAATATTTAGTGAATTTCCTCCACTTTCCAGTTTTATCTAGACGCCTGACTTAGTCCCCCACCTGTCAGCACCCATGCCTATTAAAACGGCGAACAGAACGAAAATCTTTTTATTGCTAGTGGGGTGGGACTAAGTGCCTTGTACTGCGGCCACTTCTGGCCTATTGCACCAGCCCCAGATGATAGGTGAGGGTGATTGTGGAGCAATTGGTGGAATGAAAGCTGGCAGGGGAAACCGAAATACTCGGAGAAAACCTGCCTCAGCGCCACTTTGTTCACCACATACCCCACTTGACCAGACCCGGGATCGAACCAGGGCCGCCGCTGTGGAAATCCTCGACTAACCACTTGAGCTATGGCGTAGTCAACAGAACGAACATAGTTTTACATGGATAGGCGACTTAGGGCCTACTTGGGCTACGAGATTTCGAGGGCCGTGATGTATTCAAGTAGGCTGCAGCGTCGAAATGTTCCAGATACACTGACAGAATGTGTGACGTTCAGAATATCCGATAACAAAACGCTCAGAAAAATATCGCTGAAAGTACCTAATTTCCACAATGAAGAACTCATAATTTATTTCTGGGTGGTGGCTGAGGACCACCCCTTGTCGGCTGTCCGCGACTACTTATTCAATTCGCAGCTACCCTCCATATCTGAAGGCCGTCTCCTCCATCCGCAACCTGAGGACGCGCCATGCCGTGGTGACAAGGGACCAACAACATGGCATTCGACGCCACAGTGAACGCCGTCCGCTAGAATCTGGGAAGCGCTGCAGAGTTCTTGTATGGAATTTATTAATGTTATGAAATTGTGTTTACAGATTCAAGCGCTGGGGGCAGTTTGGGAGCGGGGTGCTCGGATCCTCCTTGGGGAGGTTACACTTCTGCCGGACCATCGCCCTACCCTCCATATTCACCCCTGCAACCGACGTTCTCTTATTCCTGCAGCAGTGATCTACCGGGACCGGTCGCTGTCCCGCCTTCAACATTAGACCCCACTTCAATGGGACATCTGCCCACCGGTAAGCTTTCTGCAGGACTATACCAACAGGTGACCCAGTAGGGGTGCGAAGCGATGTTAAGATGGTATTAGAACTACAGTCCAGCTGGAATTTAATGTTACCTCGTATCAGCACTCAGCGCTGTCCGTCTCGACACAGCATTGGTTGACAGTCATGTCACTTGCGAGTTATGTTTCACTATAACTGTTCTCTGACCACCTGAGCATGCGACAGCAGGTATCACTGTCTGGTGCTCAAATGTGAATTTTGCAAGAGCACTAAATTCTTCCGTCTGTGCGGGGCTTACCAAAGCCATACACAGGCGGAGCCACGGATCAACAAACCCCTTTAGGACTATAAGGTATAGGAAAAACGTAAAGTTGGCCCTATGTTTGATTAATTAAGCACCAAGCCATGAAGATCATTTTTGACCTCGGCACTAGTTGGAAGTGAGTGGTCAGTTTCACGCCCCTTCCGTGTTAACCTGAGGCAAAGAGTCCCCTATACCCAATGGATAGGAGGCTGGGTGAGACCCAGAGCCGCTTGGGTGCTGTGTAGAGGAGAAAAAATAATTTCCAACGGCAGGAAACACACCCCGAATGCTCGGCCGTCCAGCCCGTAACCTAGTAGCTGTAAGGTCACTTATTTCTCGCACGCAGCGCTGAGGAAGTACTGAAATCAGAGAAACAAGTAGTTCTGGGAAGAACTAATGACCTACTTTCCTCTGTGACGACATGGGCCAAGGAAAAAATGAAAATAATTAGGAGGCTACAGAAATAGACACAGAGACATTGAGCCTCCTAGCAAAAATTATGGGGGATACACAGACGGGGTGATCTCATAAGCCTCCTTTTATTTTTCAAAATGAGGAAAGTAGGCTAACAAAATACAGGCATATACGAAGATTAAACGACATTTGACGGAATTTACAGGATCTGACTTACTTGTACATGTATTTACTATTCTAAAGTATTATATCAGATGAGGAACCATCAGGTTCACAAGGTTTCCGCTCCTTGAAGATACACCGTAACCCAAGATGCTGACAGAGAGGATTCAAATGCACGACTTATCTCTCGTTCCTGTCTTATTACAGTGTTATCGGAGCATTCGAGTGGAGGTATTGGCGGCAGCGGGGGTGGTGGAGGCGGCAGCGACTACAGCGCCATGTTCTCGACGCCACCGCCGCCGCCACACAAAGTATCGCCCCCCGGACCAGGAGACCTGGACAATATGTCGTGTAGTAGTAGCAGTCTGTTGGGGGCTAGCGGGGGCCCAGCGGCTGGACATCGATATCCGGCGGGGCCCGACGCTACAAATCCTGCCCCAAATGTATATAACACCACGCCCAGTAAGTAGACTCTGTCTGGAATATCTGTAAGAATGCTTCATAGTTTGTGTAAGCAAGGTTAAGGAGGAAAAGTCCTATTCCTTCGACGAGATCGTCTTGGTTACCACTGTATGTTCACAATAGAATTTAGTAATTTGCTATTTATGTAACAACCTGCGTCACAGATACGTATTTTAGACACACAATAAAACATACTTGTATCGTAGTTTGTAAGGATTGTTGTTCGTGCAGAGTATGTAGTTCACACTGACCCCAACAGATAGCACTGCAATCTACCGTGAACGTGTTTTACGATGCCAATAAGGATTGGCATCACTGCAGGCCACCCCAGTCTTAAAGCAAGCTTAAGAACCAAAGGGCAACAATGATGGACATTCTGTCTGAGAAACAGCAAAAAAGAACACCCGAAGTCATCACAAGATTTCTAAGCAAACGTTATAATTCCTCAGTCTTGTCTCAAACACTCATTTAACGTGTCAAGTAAAGCCCATGATGTTTCCAAAATAATTTTTTCTCCTGAATTGGATGGAAATCACCGAAATTTAAACTATACAGTTGAGCCCGACTATAAAAAAAAATCATATTCATCCAAGAATAATACTGACGCACAAAATGCTCCCTGTTCGCCATAATTTTTGGCATACCGCCAGGGGTTCGTGAACCATAGTTAGAAACCACTGATTTACTTACAGTGACTAAACAAGAATTTGTTTCTCAAGAAAATTATGACTTTACAGGAAACGCAACAGTTCATACACAAGTCTGAGACATTACTCATACCTCAATGTGAGTAGTTTTCTGTTTTTTTATTTTAACAGACTTGTTTTGTTTTGACAGCAGCGCCGGGACTCAATTGCGGCGGAACATCGTACCACCATCCTTCAGCTGGTTCATGGAGCAGTCACCAGGCGCCAGCAGCATCTGTCACTAACTTTCATCACCCACATCATCCCCACCACCCCAACAACTACCCCAACTATTATACCAGTACTACTAGTAACCCCAGCGGGGGATCAAACCCAGGTCCTCCGGCCCCTCAAGCCGCCGCTCCGTACATTAGCAACCCCGCCGGACCGCCTACGATGGTGTTCTATCCACATCTCTACTCAACTGTCAACCAGAATCAAATCCACCTCCATCTTCACAGCAATTCATCTCCTAACGACCTGCACGGGAGTTCAAAGACGGGCTCGTCACTGGGAGACTCGCTACAGTGTTACCAGCACCAGGATGACGACACGGCAAATATAGTGGCCGCAGCGACTGGTGTTGGTGGTAACGTCACCATAAGTTCGGCTGCGTCTCGGGGTGCAATAGAGATCGGAATACTCCACCAGGGGTCTGGAGGCAGCACCGCGACGCAGGAAGACGACCATGGACTCTCTAGGTACCCGAGCGGTGGTGCAGGGAGCAGTGATCGGCAACAGACAGACCCGTCAGTTTGGCGTCCCTACTGATCACGACGGCTTCAGAACGCGACTCAAAGTTCCTGACAACATTGTGTAGCAGTTTGCAGTAACACGCGATGGCCTCAGCCACGTACAAGGCTGCAGTATGCAGCAGGCCTAGCCCACCTGTGTTAAACAAGGCGAGGAGCCGGTCTCTTGGATATCGGAAAATATTGGTTTGTTCAGCCATCACGTAACTAACTCGATGAAGCAGCGAGCTCAACTAGTCGGTCGGTCGAGTAAATTGCTGCTGGTCCTCGCCAGTGAAGACATGATTCTGGATTCCAAGTCCGCGGGACTCATGACCATATTTTGCTGTCTAACGACTCTGAAATTGGTGCAATCTCAGCATTTAACTAGCCAAAAAAATTTCACCAACTTTTTGGAATTTTCAGGATATTATAACATAAAATACTTTCACATATTTTTATAAAATTGTCAAAGTCCGCAAGTCCCACGCTCTTCTCGCAAACTTCGCGTCTTTGAAAAAGTTTTTATGGTAAAGCTGTCCCTCTTGGGGACACAACCACAGGCAAATTGTCAATTTTGTCTTTAAGTGCATGGGTTCGAGTCCAGTTCAACTTAGTTCCCCATTATTTCCTCCGTAAGGAAGGCACTGAGATCGTGACAACAATGGAATCATAGCGACAGGTTAGTTAAAAAGTAGGATCATCACAACAATGAGGTTGTGACAACAATTGGATCATGGCGACAACTTGATCGTCACAATTGCATCATAACAATCGGATCACTCACTCACTCATGGAGATGAGCCCTTCTTGAAAAGCCGCCAGTTGTGCAGCTACTCAAGAACTTCCCAGCATTTTATGTTCATTACCGTGTTCACAACAGCTTTCCACTGGTCCCTATCCTGAGCCAGATCGAACCAGTCCATACGACCCCCATTCTATTTCTCCAAGATCCATTTTAATACTGTCCACACACCTACGTCTTTGTTTTCTGTTAGGTCGTTTATCCAAAGAATCCGTCTAGGTCCGAAGCTTCTTGTGATCTTTCGTAACAATTTTATTTTTATAGTGAGGAGTTCTTAGCGCCATGCCCAAACCGAAGCTGGAGGATCACCCCTTGTTGGCTTCCCGCGACTGCTTATTCAATATATTAGCAGCTACCCTCCAACTCTGGAGGCCGTCTCCTTCCGGAACCTGACGACGCGCCATGTCATGGTGACATGGGACCCACCTAACATGGTCATAACAATCGGACAGTGAAAATAATAGGAACGTGATAACAATGAGTTTGTGACAACAATGGGATCCTTGCGACAATGATGCCGTTACAGTGAGTAAATATATATTTCATAATAACAATGATAATAAAACGATTACAGCACCACGGGCCTCCTCTGTGGTCTAGTGATCAGAGTTCCTGGCTACAGATTCAGAGGTCCCGGGTTCGATTCCCGGCGCTACCAGATTTTTTAGAAGTAGTGGGTCTGGAATGGGGTCCACTCAGCCTCGTGAGGATAATTGAGGAGCTACTTGGTTGGAAAAGTAGCGCCTCCGGTCTAGAAAACAGATTAACAGCCGTGGAAATCCGTTGTGCTGACCATGCGACACCCTCTATCCGCAAAAGTTGGCACTAACTTCGCCGACAAGCGGCGGTCGCTCGGTCGGTATAGTTCGCGTGCGCACTAAAAGCAACGATGTTAACAGCATAATTGGTACATTAACTCTGTAGATTTTATAGAAACCGTGGTAATGAAATGAATTTATACCAGATTACGGCGTGACGTACAGTAAAAATACTTTCTGAAATTGTGAACGGGAACGCTGGCACTGTGCAATATGTATAACATACAAGACATTTACTTGGCATCTGTGGAGAATAAATAACAGACTAAACTGTAAAAAGTAACGGTTCTATTCAAACTTGAGTCTCACAAACAAACTACGTGACGTCATTCATGTTGCAGCCTTCTGGGTTACGATATCACCTAGCCTGGCATGTGTGTATCAGTGTTTTGGAAGAACATGCTAAATAGAACCCTGAAGATGGAAGCAGTGTATTCCTCTCAAACGTTGGTACCCACCTGAAAGACTACACGGTTCCTTAACCTATACGGTAACAACATGAATCTTCACCCTCATGAAAGCCTCGAATCTTAGAGAGATACTGGGTTCTCGGACTTTGTCCATCGTCCGGATTCTAAATAAATAAGAAAAAACGCAACGTTTCGGAAACTGAATCTGTTTCCGTCATCAGGTGAAGGAAGACGCCTACTCTGTTGGGTCCCTTAGAAAGAGCTAGCCTCAATCACTAGCTCTTTCTAAGGGACCCAACAGAGTACGTGTCTTCCCTCACCTAAGGGAGGNTCCCACCTCATGACTCGTTGTACGCGGGTTCAAACCCGGTGGAGGTCGTGGAATTTTTAAGGGCGGAAATTTCCAGGGAACAAGCCCTCCGGGAGGGACTTTAAANCTACACGGTTCCTTAACCTATACGGTAACAACATGAATCTTCACCCTCATGAAAGCCTCGAATCTTAGAGAGATACTGGGTTCTCGGATTGATATATTGGGTTTTTGGACTTTATCCATCGTCCTGGTTTTTAAGATAACAAATAAAAACACGACGTTTCGGAAACTGGATCTGTTTCCGTCATCAGGTGAAGGAAGACACCTACTCTGTTGGGTCCCTTAGAAAGAGCTAGCCTCAATCACTAGCTCTTTCTAAGGGACCCAACAGAGTACGTGTCTTCCCTCACCTAAGGGAGGTAGCCTCAATCACTGGATTGTGATTGAGGCTAGCTCTTTCTAAGGGACACAACAGAGTATGTGTCTTCCCTCACCTGAGGGAGCTAGCCTCAATCACTGGATTGTGATTGAGGCTAGCTCTTTCTAAGGGACCCAACAGAGTACGTGTCTTCCCTCACCTGAGGACGGAAACAGATCCAGTTTCCGAAACGTCGTGTTTTTTCTTAGTTATTTAGAATCTGGACGATGGACAAAGTCCGGAACCCAGTATCTCTGTGTGTTATAGACCACCGACAGAACCCTATAGTGTCTACTCAAATCTTAGGTTTATACAGGCGTATCTGTGGCATGTAGTTCACAAAATAATTACTGAAGCAGCGTGTATTACTGTGATAACTGCTACATCAGTGTATTATTTTCGTTCGTCACAACTGAAGGAACTCATAAAAGGACCTGACATATTGCCAACTGAACTCAGTACAGAAATCTCGTGTACGACGGGCAATTACCTGCTACCTGCCAAATGTTGTTAATAATCTGAAAGAATTTTATAAATTATACAAACTAGGGCTTAAATTCTTCTCCTTCTTCTTCAGTTTTCTGGCCTGTTATAATTTTTAATGTGTNTGCATCCTGTTGTGTATATAATATTTGATTTTGTATTTGTATTATAACCGTCAACACAACAGGAGTGGTATGGAAATATGTAGAACGGAGATAGTAGATGTTAATGTACATTTTACTTATTTATTACAAATACAGCTATGCTACATGTTTCGACCACAATTCGGTCATCTTCATGCCTTAAATGAACATATCTCAAGTAATTAAACACTTTGGGTACAATACGGATAAGTATTAGTTAACAGATTGTTCTGTTGTAACAAATATATCTTGGAAATATACAAATTTGCAATTATTAATTACTTGAGATGTGTTCATTTAAGGCCCGATGAATACCGAATTGTGGTCGAAACATGTGGCATAGCTGTATTTGTAATAAATAAGTAAAATGTACATTAACATCTACTATCTCCGTTCTACATATTTCCATACCACTCCTGTTGTGTTGACGGTTATAATACAAATACAAAATCAAATATTATATACACAACAGGATGCAGTCTACAAAGTTTATAAATGTTTTATGAAACTCATCGAAAGGGGCTAGTCTATCGCAAGGCAACACACAGAAAAACACAAACAGAAAAGAACGCGAATAAATATTCAAGCCCCGAGTGGGATTCGAAAACACGATACAAATGTTCGAGAGGTCGAAGACATTACGCGTCTTAGACCGCACGGCCATTGTGATTGGCGGCTTAAATTCTGTACAAAAGAAACATATATTGCGTGATCTTTGTGCCAAAGGTCCAAAACAGAATTCTTCGTCAGATAGAATAAATACCGTTGCAAATACATTGTACGAGTAATTCAGTTACAAACGTAACATCGTCATGTACATTAACAGACTTACAGCATTGGGCTTATACGTCCGTTCTATATGAGGTGATTAACAAAATCGTACAACATAAGACGTGTCAATAAAAGAGACCTTGAATTTTACTTCGCGAAAATATGTCATGGTGACGTGAAATATTTTTCATTTATCTCTATACAGTGTGTACCAAAATTCTCTTAACTCAGTAACTCATTTATGTAACTAACTGTTCTCAAGTTATTCAACTCTGTATGACATATCTTGACAATAAATCAGTTTCACATTTCCGTTTATACATATATATTCCAAATAGAATAAGCGCTCTAATGGATGTAATAAGTTTATAGTGTGGCTTAGAGCTCTGGGACACTCTGTATATAAGTGATCATCAAAATAATAAAAATGGTTTTATCACGTTACTATAATTAGCATTAAACTAAAATATGTACGACTACAAATGGACGACAAGCCTAAGGGAACCCTGAAGAAGTTTTTGGCTAGTGCAGGCTCAAAGCTTTAATAAAATGAGAAAACTGTCGGAATTATTTTTAACATCTCTTGATGCTATTTCTATTCTCTTGGGAACACACTTGTACCTCGATGTACGAATTTGCGGCTTACAAGTTAATTAAATTAACAACAGATTTTTTTTCTAATTTGGAAAGAAGAGGGCACAAGAGGGACTAGAGTCTGTTTAGGATGACAGGGGCAGAGGGGGCCAAGCAGTTTTCTATTCCACATAACTGACTAAAGACATGATATTTGGAGGGGGGGGCTTTAACATTTTGATGTTTGAATGTTTTATAATGATGCGCAAATTGTAAAATCGCTGCTTGAAGTAATGATAATTTCACCACATACTTCCAAAGTTCACGTCAGGGGTTCTGGGCCAATATCAGATCTGGGCTCGTAATCTTTTAATCTTTAGGAATAAAACTCGAGGAACGTATAAACGTCAATATTTATGTAACAAAACCGACCCTGTTACAGCTATGATGTCCGGAATGCGGCTTATAAAGAGATTCTGTTTGCTCCATAAATAGTTTCGCAGAACCTCGGCTGTGAAGGCTGGCCGATGGAATTTAAGCCCTGTTTACTATGTACAAGACAACTACTTGGTTGTGAATATTTTCTGAGACTTGGATTTCCAAATTCACTACTCAGACAACTTCAAGTGCAATGGTTGTTGTTCTGTGATCTCTGTTGTCAACCTTATTCTACCACTCCTTTTCACACACCTCTTCGTGTTTATTTTACATTTTTAATTTAATTTAATGCATAATACAAATCATATTCCTACTTAAACCAAACACGAACAGTTCGAATATTGTCATTTGAACGTTGTGACACTACAAGAGTTGATGGTTTCAAAACTACAAGCTTCAGAATACTTGTGTCATCTTATTGTGTTTATATTGTGTTTCTGTATGTACGATTTTCTTTTTTTTTATTGTTATTTTGTGAATAAATGCTTACCCGTAATGTACCATACCATTTTTCCAGGGACAGAAGAAGAAATTCCAATATTCCAAAGTGTTTCCTATCTAGTTTTTTATTCAATAAATAAATTATGTTGAGATGTGTTTAAATATATGTATTTATTTATTTATCACCAGCTTGTCTACTACCCGATCCAGTCTTGTTATTTCCTATGTGAAAGGTTCTTGACCGAACGCCCCTGGTCCTGCGGAACATACTGATAATAAGAGAGGAAAGAAGGAATTCTGAGAAAACCTAACCTTCCTTCAAGTACTATACTGTACATGACAAGATTATTATAAGCTAGACTATTCTATTTAAGCACCTTGTTGCATTAATATATCATTTCATACAATATATATCCGTCTAAAATGCAAGGGGACAATAATAAGTTGTACTGTAGACGGAAAAAATAAACCGTATGTTAGTAACTATAATTCAGTGTTCTATTTCCATATATCGTTAAGTACAGATTCCGACTGCATAACAGACATAACCTCAAAACTTCACACACAGTCGCCGCCATGTTAGTTACTGCTAACTACAGTAAATGTTCCATGTCCAAAATGCATTTATTTTTAAGGTCTACGTTAGTTAAAATCTTATAAGTCTCTAGTTATCAACGAAGAACTGAAAGCTGAGCATAGATTTCATCCATCAGGCATGCTTTACATTCTTCGAATACGAAAGAAATAATCTGAACAAAAGCTGGAACATTAAAAGAACCCGATAACAAATCTAGTTATTATCTCATAAGTCCGGACGGCGGCCATTCTAATACTAGCCCAGTGGTTACTGTACGTATCACCTACTTTAACATACTAAAACTCTACATTCTGCCCACAGAGTGTGTTTATGTGTTTCGTATGGTTCTCACAATAAACAGCGACTGTTGGGCTTTGTAGCGAAGACATAATGTTTCCTGTGAGGTACGAACTGAGTGTTTAGATTATTTGGAACGGCAAGAAATCACGAATTATAAGTGAACTGGCCACTCTAGAAGAATGACAAAATCTTCTCGGGCTAACAGTCATGTCGGTTGGTTAGAAATTACCGACGTGTCACGGATCACCTCTGTCCCCATCACCAGCGTCAGAGCCACGATGATAGAAATGTTTCCCGAAATGTCAGTAATTTTTAACAGACATGGTTGATATCCCGAGAATATTTTACCAACTTCAGCCAACTTGAAAGCTTCAGATGTTACCTCTAAAGAAGTATATTTAAATAATATCCGTCACTTCTAAATATTATACCGTAGCGTCATATTGTAAGACAATGTTTATTATCATACAGTTGACACAATCCTGGCATAGATAACACACAACCAGCACATCAACATAAGTGAAAGGAAACTGATATATACCACTACGTAACAAACAACCCTATAATGAGGTAAAGTTGTCCCTGTGCTTAACAAATTTAGCACTATGCCATGAAGACGTATGGGGGAGTGGATGTATAGATCCACATTTTCTTAACCTCGGCACTAGTTGGAGGTGATTGATCAGCTTCACGTCCCGACCGCTTTACCCTCGGGGAAAGAGCCACCGGTACCCTTTGGATAGGAGACTGAGTGGGCCCCAGAACCGGTCTGGAGGACTTGGAGAAGAGAAATTCTTGACCCTACAGGGACTCGAACTCCAACCTCTCGGTCATCCAGCCCGTGGCCAAACGCTATACCGACTACTCCAGGCATGTCCAACGCATCGATCGCGGAACGATTTTTCGTCGATCTCATAGGCCTATAAGGAAATTATACGTGAGCAGCATGTAAATTCACTTGTATAATATGATTATATTCAGATTTTGAAGGGAAAATATATATTAGTCATTCCTATTTTTCTGTCCTTATGTAGCTTACGTGAAAATTGGGTTACATTTGTGTTAAGTGAACTGTGGGGAAGTCCCTACTCTATCCTTATCATGTGAACTCTTTATTTCATCACTCGTCGTCAGCCGCGTGTGTTCTGATGCAAGAGTGCGACAGAACGTGTGATTCGCTAGAAATGATGCGTGGAAACATAACTGAACAGTTGTTGAAAGATGTTTCCAGTTGTGTTGCTTTCTCCCTCCAACTGGATGAATCTACAGACATCAGACACACAACCCAGTTACTAGTTGCTTTTACAACAAACATCATGTGTCGTATTATTTTTACCAATATTTTTGCTTAAAGCGAGGTACGACGATAGGAGGGGGTGGTAGATCACTGGCAGTTTTGACACTAAAAAGTCGATCACAACCTGTTTGAAGTTGGACATGCCTGGACTACGCTATCCCGACTCTCTAAACAACCCTATATTACGCGCACTAATAACACGTTCATATTTCAGATCACAGGAAGCACCCCATGCTAAACAAGAAGACACACTGGCAAACACCACCTGAACATCTGGAAACACAAAATAAAAGGGACATTGCAACATAAAGGAAAAGAGGGAGGGAAATATTCGTATATACACACCTTTTAACCCTTCACCGCGGTCATTTAACAGTTAAATTTAGTTCAAATTACCATATTTAATACAGAGTGCGCCAGAATACATTAGACGATTTAAATTTGTGAAATGGGTAATTTATTTTCAGTTAATATAAGAAACACATATTTGTGAAGTCAGTAGAGAAACATGCCATGTGGTAATTACATTTTAAAGATAACATTAGTCAGGTGTACTCAGCAGTTACCATCCCTGCATGTCCGTTGTTGTCTTCAAAAATGTATGGTCTTAAAATACCAAATGAACTGAGTCCATATCATACTCCGACCTGCTGGCTATGCAAGGGTGACTGATGCAGTAAGCGCAGGTTTTCTTCTGCGCAGTACCTGAAATTCTGCTTATTAACATACTCGATTGATTGATTGATTGATCAGTAACTGTCAGATGACAGGTCCACAGTCTCTTCCAAAACAGTTCCTCCACTTAATGTGATCTTCTGTTTTTGGAAAGAGACTATCCAGGAAAAGTGATAATGTGGTAGTTTTTCCATTTGCTTTCCACATCGCAGTACAACAGCCGTTCAAACCACTCTGGTCACGCCTGTTGCTATACGAACTTGAACCATCTCGAGCATCATTTGTTCTGTGCTTCAAGTCGCTGCTGATGACGCTGCTTCCGGCATCAGTTTTTGGTTTTTGGTGTCTCTCTTCGTCTGATGCCTACCCTTTGACCTGTCCAGCAAGGGAGGCCCTGCCAGTAGCTATGCTACCGCTGGTATAGCTCTCAGGGTCCTTGGCATACTCAAACCCCTCACCACGATAAGGTGGAGACACCAACGAGGGGTGTCTCGCTTACATGAAAATAACATACTCGCTTACATGAAAATGAGCTTCATCTGATGTTATCAAAGTTGGAAGAAACTGCGGTAGTGCGTCCAACATTTCGAATAGCTTGGTGCAAGAGTCCCTTCGCATATTCAAATCACGAGGCAGTAATTCTAGCACCATTTGAATTTTGAATGGATGAAAGTGCAAACCAATGTGTAACATTCTCTTAACACTTCTATCTGACATGCGTAGTGCTACAGGATGTCATCTAGCAGAGCGTCATGGATTGTTATAGGGCCACACGCAACGTTTCCACATCTTCTGGGTTGCGCACAGATCGTGGACGGTCAGAATTATTCTTCAGCAAGGCAGAAACAGTTGATCTAAACTGGCTTACCCAATTTAAAATGGTTTGACGCTTCGGAACCTTATCATTTCTTCCAATATTAAAGTGCTTCCAAAATTTACGTTGAATCTGAGTAGCTGAATCATCGTTTAAAAAAAACTCTTCACATCAAATGCACTACATTCACAGGAACAACGCTCCACGGGGACTAATAGGCCTTGGAGTGCTCTCGCCGCAACCGTAACAATCAGCGCGCTATCTACCGGCACATGAATTTGGCGCCAATTTCAAATCGTCTAATCAATTCTACCGCACCCTGTATTTAAAAAAATTTAATTTTAATATTTAATACATTCTCATAACATGGGTGGATTACATATACAATATACCTATACAACACACTCCCAGTGTGTAAACGCTGGCCAGTGTAGGGAGGTACTAGTATAGCAGATAGAAGGAAGGGTGATTGTAAATGTTCTATGTAAGTGATGATGGCTACAACAGGCCGGAACATGTGGTACATGGAACTGCATGGTGTGTTTATACCAGAATTTTGTCGAATGAGTAGTAATAAGCATACATAAATTCCTTCAAATGTTATAGAGTGGAAGTAAACGCACTGATACACCCCAAATCATGATACCACAAGCTTAATTTTCCTTACAAAATATGAAATAAAGTTAAAAACATATAAAAAGCATAAAGCTCAAGCCGTTAGTCGCTGGCTTCCCATCGTGGTGGCCCGGGTTCTGGTCAAGTGGGATTTGTGGTGGACAAAGTGGCGCTGAGGCTGGTTTTCTCAGAGTATTTCTGTTTCCCCTGCTAATCTTCATTCCACCAAATTCTCCATCATCATAATCACCCGGAGCAGGCTACAATAGGCCAATCAGTGGCCGCCGTGCCGAGTGGACCCAGTTGGACTTCACCCCCCACCAAAAGCATAAAACACGATGAATCATTTATTATAAGCACTCATCGTTGATGCTGCATATTTTATGGATCAGAAGAACATCTTGCTGATTGCAGTACAGCAGTCACAGAGCGATATAACGCGATTTATTTTACAGCGCTATCAACATCTCTCATTGTATAGCGTCGAGTGACAAGATTAATTGGAAAATGATTTATAAAACATTTTAAAGACTCCGTCGTGGTCTGATCAAAGTACCGTCTTGGCATTTTCCTGGAACTGAGTAAAACCAGGAGCAACACGGTAAAGTTAGCCGCTATCGCTTCGAATATCCGCAACGAACACTTCCAAAATATAAATATAATATAATATAATATAAATATATAAACTAACGTATTCAGTACCGCCATACCAATGTCTTGGTCGACTGGGCTACATTCCTGCTTTATATCCGAGAGGTTTAGGGTTCAAATCTCAGTCCGAAGACCGGCCAGCCTGAGATATTTTGTCGCTCCTAACAAATTCCGGGTTGGTGTCTTCAATTAGAACATAATGCTTCCTTCCGTTACTCTGACCTCTCAGCAGGGCTCAGAGAGCCAGGAAAATTTATGTCCTGTAAACTCGTATAATAATTCAGGCTAGACGCTTAAATTCTAGACCCATCTACGTCGTAGAATAACACAAGCCATAACTGTCTTGATAGCAATCAGCAACAAGCATTACAAAATGGTCCCAGGCTTCGTTACCATATCCCTCTTCCGGACACAGACTGATCCCATTTATCCTTATACACGATTTTGTTCTAGTGTTCAAGTCTGTCGGCATACACGTCATATATTAGAACTGAAAACCAAAGGTTCGTGGGCCGTGCATGGCCTACGTGAGTAAAATACATCTCACAAAGTCAAAATATATGCCTATGTGATGCTACATAATGACAAGGTCATTGTGATTGAATCTCTGACAGCAAAACCCGAAGGTTCAACACCGCTAATACCAAAGCCCGCCACTGGGCACGATCCTGAGCCAGTTCCATCCACCTCCCATCCTTACAGCCTGTTTCCCTAAGATCCACTTACTAATTAACTAACGCTGGTAGCAGAACCCGAAGGTTCAACACCGCTAATACCGAATCCCGCCATTGGACACGATCCTGGGCCAGTTCCATCCACCTCCCATCCTCACAGCCTGTTTCCCTGAGATCCATCTTACTAATTAACTAACTCTGGTAGCAGAACCCGAAGGTTCAGCACCGCTTATACCAAAGCCCGCCAATGGACACGATCCTGAGCCAGTTCCATCCACCTCCCATCCTCACAGCCTGTTTCCCTAAGATCCATCTTACTAATTAACTAACTCTCTGGTAGCAGAACCCGAAGGTTCAACACCGCTAATACCAAAGCCCGCCACTGGACACGATCCTGAGCCAGTTCCATCCACGTCCCATCCTCACAGCCTGTTTCCCTAAGATCCATTTTAATTCTTACAATTATCCTTTGGACTTATGTATCCACCGTATCAATCTTTTCTCTACATAGAAAACTTGTTTCGGAATGTGGTTCTATTTCCTTCTCAGGTGGACAGATGGGACGTTCGGTAGAGCCGAATAACAATCGAAAGTGCCAACAAATCGAACGTGACGTCATTCAGTGGATTCCTATGCTCCTTGGTCTTCATAATTTACATTAGAAATTGTCGGCCCATCTACACTACTCCTGACGGAGCCCAACTTATCTAACAATATCCCTACTGTTACTGGACATCCCTGTTCATACACTGTCACAAAATGCATGAGAATAAAATCTTTTTTTTTATTATTTTTACGAAGACAACAAATAAAAGTTAACATCCAACTGTAACAACGAAACCACAAAACATAAGCAAATCAATATCTCTGCAAGATGAAACAAAAAAGGATTGTGTGTGACACTCTTCTCCGGTAATGAAACGAACTGCGCGCAGTAAAAATGCCTGCCTGCTGTATAATGCGATAAAGGATCATAAAGACAGAGCGAGCAACGCACTTTACAGGTGACATGACGCCAGGAAGGAAAACCGCAACTTGCCGGGAAGTTTGTAGCACGGGCCCCAACCTGAATCTTCTAATTTCAATGCGGAGTTGAAACCCAGCACCAGAGGATCCGTTTTACACATTCTGACATCAAGATACTAACTGCACTGAACGTTGCTGTGGAGTGGCTTCCAACATACATCGTATTTTGGAGATTTCTTATCCAGATCCTGGTCCAGAGACCAGATGCTATTCTGGCAGACTTCCGGCGGTTTTACTCAGTCTCTCCACGCATTTTCCGAGACAATTCCTAAAATTAAGTCATAACACCTTCCTCCTACTTCCTTACCAATTCATTATTTGCTAATCGTCATGTCATTCATTGTTATAGTCTGAGCTACTGAATTCGTGGTTAAATAAATAGCGCGATAACATATTGTAGCATGAAGATATCTTGCTTAGTAATAACTCCATAAACAACGCCTGCTGTTAGGCAACGACCGCAAAATAAATATACGGCAACCGTTAATGAGTAACGGCTTCGCAAACAAACACGTTCGCACGGCAACAATTGGAACTACAGCAATGAAGAACAGTGTTTTATACACAGTCAGTGTCGAGGGATTATAAGCGGGACAAGTCGTAAGCCAGAATGGCTGTTTTATTCCAAGACAGATTTGTTTTATACACAGTCAGTGTCGAGGGATTATAAGCGGGACAAGTCGTAAGCCAGAATGGCTGTTTTATTCCAAGACAGATTGGTCGACTGACCGTCAGTCGTAATATAGGGTTGCTACAAATGATTTATTCCATTTCAAAAAACTAATTTTCCAAAGCATTATACATACAAATATGATTGATACATGAAAAGAACCGTAAACTCACCAAATTACAAATGTTTTATGTATGCCCCGTTCACAATCGCAGAATGCTCTGTTTACATGGCGGTTCTCTTCTGTGCTCTGCTCTGAATGCACGCTGCACTGCAATAACAGACGAACATCTTGCATATTCCAACACACAGAAACTCTTTTCCAGCTTCGTCGCCATTTTGTGAGGCACTGCACTCATGCTGCCAACTGGTGTATCACGATGCAAACTTTGTGAATTTGCGGTTCTTTGCTATGCTCTGCTCTGAATGCACGCTGCACTGCAATAACAGACGAACATCTCGCATATTCCAACACACAGAAGCCCTTTTCCAGCTTCGTCGCCATTTTGTGAGACACTGCATTCATGCTGCCAACTGGTGTATCACGATGCAAACTCGGTGAGTTTGCGGTTCTTTTCATGTATCAATCATATTCGTATGTGTAATACTTTGGGAAATATAGTGTTTTGAAATGGAATGAATCATTTGTAGTAACCCTGTATAAGACTGTATGAGACATTCGCCAGCCAGTAAGCAGATGACATTGTTAGGATCCGTTACCAGAAAACGGCCAGTGAAACAAACTGAGAAGACTTAGTTATGTGCTGTAGTCAAGTGCAGTGTGTGTGAATTAGCTATAGTTACTTGTAGTCTTACAGATCTGTAAGTGGTCAGTAAATCCAATTGCCAATCCAAACCCCAAATATAGTCCACGCAACCACGTAACAGTATTCATATCCATCCCATCAACTATTAAGATCTTTCGATTCCTATGACAAGATTGGCCGCCTTGTTAATATGCCTGAATCGTATCTTGATGTCCCGGGTTCTCGATTACACTGTGTCATAGTTCCTTCGTATTCTCTGGGCAAATACAGAAATAGTCACGTGAGGCAGGAATCGATCATTCTTTCCACATCCTTTCGCCATCCAGAAACAATCCTCCCACTCAACGCTTTACCTGAGAAATCGTCGTTAAATAAGTAACAGGAATAAAAGTGAAATCTGTATTTCAAAATTTGTCAACACATCATATCACAATACAATAAAACGTACATTAAACACACGCCCGCCGAAATATAAACGCATTCGCCCTGTCACCTCACCCCTATATTTTTTAAAATTCCCCCCTTATTTCCTCTCCCTCCTGGAAAGTCCACCTGCCTTTTATAGCGAGCACCTTAAAGATAAAAAGGTAAAGCTAGCCCTGAAACAGGCCGTGGAGGCCCATAGGGTCGTGAGAGGTCGAGACTCCCATATTTTCTAGACTATCGGCTCACAAATGGCGGCCAGGTTGTCACCGTTAGGCTCCGGCCGTCATTTACCCCAGGAAGATTCCTGGTAGTCATTTCCGTTATAGGCTCAATCGATCCCAGAGCCATAGTACGGCTGGAATAATTAGGTCCATTGGAAAACCCAATGACCTCATCGTGAATCGAACCCGCGACCTTCCGGCTTGTAGCATAGTGCTTCAACCAACTACGTTACCGCGTGTTACTGATCTTATTTGTAATGATTAGAATTTAATATGTATGTATATTTTTTAATTTTAAAATCTAATGAGTACGTCATTAAGTTGGATCCGACCCAATTTAAGAAATAAATTTATATCAGCACTGTAGATCGTATGAGTATATGTATTCCGTCATCACTTTATATATTCCTCAGGAATGACCTGATGACGGTCTATATGGACCGAAACATGTTGTGAGTGGAACAATAAAAACATGTGCTTGTGTGACGTTAACCCTTCCATTTTTACTTCTTACGAAAACCTCCCATACGTGCTACATGCCCTGTCCAACAAATCATCCTTAATTTGATCGTCATGTTTGCCGAAGAGCACAAATTACAAAAGCCCTCATTCATCAATTTTATCCAATCTCAGTTTACATCCTATCTCTTTGGCCTCCCCAAAAGACGGTGATATCAGTAGTCCCTGACGACTGTAACATTACGTAAATCTACAAAGCAGTAACTTTCGAACACCATAACACATGCTGGAGCCTATTTATGTGGAATGCCAATTATAATGTACATGTATACTTGGCTGCATAACTGCCGGGGTGCGACAGGAATGAAGGGGGACGATTGGCAACTAATTGCAATAAAAGATACGGATTCATTCCCTTGCCCTCGACCCCTCACCGTAATAGATTTTCATGCGAGAAATGACGCATAAAATGGCTCATAAACTAGTGAATGCATGAGACCTATATTTCAATTAGATTACAAAAGTTAATTTTATGTCCATGTAACATGGGGTTAATGTGAATTTCTATAGTTTACTACGTGTAATAGTCTTACAGTAGCGATAATATTATAAGAATAACCAGTCTAATTCTGTAAGCATAATACGTGATTATATAGCGTGCAGCACAAGTGCCTTGCTGTAGAAATTAGGTAACATAAGTAGGTCAATAAGTTCACTGTATCATTTACATACTGATATCGAAGTTACTGACATTGATACTGAACCGTATCACTCACATCTGTGACTGGAACAGAAATACCTCTACGGCAAATCCCATAATTTCAAATAATTACGTAACATATAATTAGGAAACGTGTCTTGTCGGAAATTGGACCGTCTCTGCGGTCTAGTGGTCAGAGTTCCTGGCTATAGATACAGAGGTTCCGGGTTTGATCCCCGGCGCTACCAAATTTTCTGAGACGTAGTGAGTCTGGAATGGGGTCCACTCAGCCTCGTGAAGATAATTTCAAGGAAATACCGGCTCAGGTCTAGACAACCGAGATTAGCGGCCGTGGGGAACCGTTGCGCTGACCACGTGACACCGTCTATAAGCTACAGTTGGCACTAACTTCGCTGACAAGCGGCGGTCGCTCGGTCGGTATAGCTCGCTAGCTACCTACAGGCCACGGAGTTCCGTTTCTTTTTGTCGGACGTAACACGGTTATATTAAAAACTAGTGATCAGTTCCACAGCAGCGTACAATGTCAAAGGAATATCATTCAGTTCAAGATATTGACACAATTTAAGTCTTACATCCAATCGGTTTAATTATATAGTATCAATATACTGACTTTTTGAAGCACAAATATCATATGTCCAACATTATACTTTTCAGTAAACTCAAGTTTAAGATGTATCAACACAGAGCTCTGGTATGATCCACGACATTTTTAGTTATCTCCTGTCTCGTTCGTGGACTTAACATTTGTGCAAAATGTAGCCAACACATTTAACAAAAAGAATACATAATAACTCGGAACTCACCAAAGGCAGAGAAACAATATTTGTGCTTTAAATCATCAACACACGAGCAGAGTCACACATCTGTCTGTACCAAAGTATCAGGGTCACTCACTGTCCAATTTAATTTAACAATTTCGAAGGATTTATGGCTGTAAGTTCACAAAGGTAAAAGGTTTCATTTTCCGTTCTCCTACTCCACAAAAACTGCACAAGATTAAGTCTGAGGGAAATGGTATATTGATAGCGAATTTTCATTGTATTATCAGAATTATGTTGGCGATACTTCACACTACTATCCATTGATGTCGCTATATAGTAACTTCTAATTTTGCTGTTGCTGCGCTATCACTACGATCACAAACAATAAAACCATGTGTAGTATCCATCCCTGACGATGGAGGCAGCAGACGCCTGTGAAGTCTTATTAACAATCTATGAGACCCCAATATAAATTTTCACCTCCATGAAAATCTACAAAATAGTGATATATCCCTAACCTCAGCTATTTACCCCCTTAGGAAATAGACTCAATGTCCCACACTTCATACAAGTGTTCTCCTTTTCAGTTCCGGTAACTTCACTTGGTCACTTGCGGTACAGGGGAAGTGGCAAACCAGACAGAAAAAAACTGAGATTACCATAATTAGTAGGTCATAGCAACACACTTCTTTTAAATTTGATTTCTTTCTGTATTATCTTTACGCCTCGCTTGTGTGTGGTTAGAACAGTACAAGAGGAAGAAATGAGTATTGCAAGCCAAGTAGAGGCAAGAGCCAGAGTAAGGCCTCATGCAGATCCACCTTTCTCTGACATCCAGAAAATGTTCCTAAATACCAGATTTCCCAACATTTTTCTTTCCCACATAAATGACTACTCAGCAAAACAAAGACTAGAAAGGAAGGAAGGAGGATATTTAAAACAAGGATGGAAAGAGAAATCTGTGCCCTAAGGCAACCCATCCTGGTGTAAACATCAATGGACGGTAATAATAATCAGTTGAGTATCTGCCATATGTTGATACAGTTGATATACAATTAGCCTATTTCTGGGAATCATGGTTGAACATGTAAATATAATTACAACTGAAATCAATGCTTGCATATTTTATGTCTTTGCATATCTTGAACATAAATACGGACAAGTACAATAAATTCATTAAAATTCAACTAAAATATGTGACTTACAATAAATTCACTAAATCGAAAAAAAAACAAGTGTTGTTCATATGTGGTACAGATATTTTTCTACAATACAGCTTGCAATACAATTGTGATTATAGTACACTATTAAACTGCAATTCACTATTATATGGAAGCGTTACATTTTTGTCAGCACACCTTATAGAATAAATAACCACCACCACAACCATATTTACGGCAGGGCTACCACGAGTGAGGAAACCCACCAAATCTAAATGAAACTGGAACAGAAAGCATTCTATAACAAGTCTGATCTATGCTTGCTGTGAACAACTGTGAATGTAATTGTCTTGGCATGTCCAATCCTATTCATCATGCCCTACACCTGCATTATATGTATGGCAAATGTTTTAATTCAAGTGACAAATTCAGAGAATATGAGAAATAAAATGACAACACAGTTTATATATGAGTATACTGTAGCACGTAAGGCTACTGCTACGCAATAAGTGAATATAGAATAACGGTTTCTGAGCAACGGCTCAATAAATATGCTTCCGCGGACATGTTAAAAGAGACTTACTGTGGAAACAGGGTGTTTTCTATGTGATCCGCGCTAAAATTTTATGAGCAGGACAGTTTGAAGCAACCAGTTCACTTACGCCATAGTTCAAGCAGTTAGTCGCTGGCTTCCAACCACGGCGGCCCGGGTACGATCCCGGGTCTGGCCAAGTGGGATTTGTGGCGGACAAAGTGGCGCTGGGGCAGGTTTTCTCCGAGTACTTCAGTTTCCCCTGCCAATCTTCATTCCACCAATTTCTCCACAATCACCCTCACCTATCATCTGGGGCTGGTACAATAGGCCAGAAGTGGCCGCAGTACAAGGGACTTAGTCCCAACCCACTGGCAATAAAAAAAAACAGTTCAATTCTGCATGGCAGCTGCTGTGGTGATTTGTGAACTGTGAAGATTAGTGATAGCACTATAATTCCTTATAGTTCCAAGTGGTGTGTATAAGTGTTCAATATCTCCAATTCACCAATCCATACCCTGTCTATAGTCACACCCCTAAATCATGACTATATATATATATATGTAGCAAAATATGAAACTGAATGGTAAGATCTGAAAACCTTCTGCATTAAATGTGTTACATATTAAAATGCTATCACCTGTACAACAATTTCAGCGCAAACAAATTAGAGATACACAAAATATATTTTAATGAAAAGCAACGAATTTTTAACCCTCTAGACACCAAGAATATGAAAGTTACACATAACTTAAGAAAATTTAACACAAACATGTTCAGTACCAATTCACTGTGCTCTCAGTTTTTCTTCGATTACTCAGAATAAAATTTTAGAAATCACAATTCTGGACTGTAGAAATTCACTGACAAATATTATATTATTTCCTTCTCAGCAGTATATTTAAGATCAGACAGCAACCCCATATAGAAATGATGACAGATTTGATCTTGCATTTCAAAAAATAACCCACTATTATTTTAAATTATATTTCCTGGTCTATTGAAACTATCTATCAAAGTTTAAAACAGGGAAGATACCCATGGTCTATACAATGAAAAATCAGAGAGTTCTTGAGATATCAGAAGCCAAAACATGACAAGACACAACAGCTGAAGACAGAACTGGGCATAATAAGGGATGATGCAAGAGGCATAAGACAGGGTAAACAAACAGAAGATAGCAAAGATAAGCCTGGACACAAGAGAAGGAAAGATGTGGCTAGGAAGACATCCTAGTGCTTAACAACACATACTTCATCTGCAACTAGGAACCTTACTTCTGTAAATTTCCAATATTTTATAGCCTTATCACTCATCATATACCTCAACTCTGATTATAAACAAAGCAACTTTCAGGTCACCAACAAAAGGCTTAACTCATAAAATAACATGAATCACACTGGATTTAAAATAAAAAAAGTGTTACTTTTTAATTATAAAGATAAGCGTGGTACCCCTGCTACATCACCGTCTAGCCACCACCACCACCACCACCACCACCACCACCAACACATGCTGATGACTTTGGGAACTGAGAACGCTGAATGTGTGAACTCCATTTACACGTATTTAAAAACTCAGATATCATCTTACCAGGATTACACAAACACCCATGTTCAAAAAAAGACATGCTTCAGCAATCTGTTGACCTTCCTGAACATACCTGATGATTCATTTTAAACAGGCTTACCTCAGAAATACAAAACAGAATCTAAAATTCAGATCCCTTCACTAACAGACAGTCAACATAATAAATACCATACACCTTATTTCAAAACTGTATATTTGCCATCATAAATTTTAAGTTAGTTAGTTAAGAGCTTGAAGATGTGTAGCTTTCAAATGACATCCTGAACTTGATTTCAAGTTTGTTGAAGCATACCACATAACCTTATTTGGATTAATAAATTCATACATATTTAGCGCCATCACAATTCGAATTATGTAATACTTTATCAAGTTAATGTATGTTTTAATAGTCAATTAAATGCCAAAGTTATAAAAATTAACATCAACTACAAATGGCTACCTATTCAGAATATTAAATGACATCCTTAAAATATCTACATATAGCTAAGCACTTCTTTGTGTGCAATGTACTCATGTTATATCTCACTACAGGCTACATGTATCACATTTCAACCCTTGCTTTAAAAACCACATTACCTATCAGCGTCAGTAAAATGTACTGAAGTCACACAAAAATGTCCAAAAAGTTCACTACATAAAAAATCAACTTTTTTTAGTCGGTTTGCATGTCACAACGTACACTATCCTTGCACTCTAACTGCACACTGAACTGTTATCTGCAACATATGACAACCAGAATAGATTTGAAGTCCCTGTGAGTTCCTGAGGTTTCCAGAAAGTCATTCTCAGTTCCAAAGTCTACAACTAAACACTGGACATAATCCTATTTATTGTACTTTCAACTAATATATATAAAACTCATATACAATACTAGAACACAGATATTCAGATCACAGTAGATCATAAACATATGACACTACCTGACAGTTTTTTTTTAACTTTCAAAGCTCAAACCTGTATACTTTAATGAGTAAAATGATTTAAGATTTGTAATTTTGGGATTTCAATAATAAAAGATACAGAAGTGGTCTGCAGTTGGTTAATGCACATGAAACTGCATTGTACTTATTTACAGCCCTAGTACCTGACAAGAAACAACAGATGACATGTTTCGCTGGTCCTTACATATAACAGCCATGTGAAAAATTGTTAAAATACTGCCATAAAACAGTGCAAACATATAAAGGCAATTTAGAAGGCAGAAATCAAGAGCTTTAAAACGAAATGACATACAAAGATTTTACAAATGAAATGATCCAAACCTCACCTTCAAGACCATCAAACTGCTTAATAAAAGATAATATCAGATCTTTATAACGTCTTTCAAGATACCTGTTGTTGTGCATTTCAAAACGGAATTTGTGCACCTGATAAATATGATACAAAAATGGAGAAATCATGTGGGAAAAAAATGGAAAAAGAAAGATCACCTTCAACAACTGGCATTCCTTTGCTGATCAAAAGAACAGATGTATGATAACCACAAGAACAGACCTATGATGACTAGTATGACAATGGAAATACCACGCAATCTTGGAATCCAAAGACATAACCCCACTTCAGATCCATATGTCTACATATACACATGTAAATACTGTTCTATAAAACTGTTTCATAAAAACATACATTTATATAAGCAAAACATAATTCTCTCATTTAAATTAAGTCTTAACCAACACAAGCCTTCACATAAATAATAATTAAAAATTCAATTCCTATCACACAGAAATAACACTGCATATCTATTACTAAGATCAACCAATTAATGCTATTTATGGAAATAATCACTGCTTACTAACATAATCATACCAAAACACGAAACCCATAAATACAATGTGTGGGCAAAATTAAGAAATCCTTAATGTTAAAGCATGTGGTAGATAAGCAACCACTGTTCTGAAGCGTTATCCTTTTCTACATCATAAGTGGGACAGCTTACGCAGAAACAGGATCGGCAAAGAAAATTCTTCCCCAGCATATTTTCTGTTAATTCAAATAATTTACGATGTTCCTTCAACATAAGTCAAGTCTAAGTTCCCATAAGACCACATACAAATAGGATACCATATGTAAACAAAACTCAAAATGGAAAGACAATGAAAACAAAAATCCTAATAACATTCTTCCTTTGTGCTTGCGATTGTCTTTTTCTCTTCCCCATTTTGAAGTCCTACATGAATATCACTCCCTGCTACATCGCATATAACTTTTATTCCTTTACAACTTCTGTGATAAAGTTTATATTACCTCCCTATATTTCTGGACCATTCAAACACAGTTTCACTGTATATTATTCATGAGGAAAAAACTCGTAAAATGAGAAAGTCTATATATACCAACACATACATCCAAAAAATATGTTGGCTACCTAAAAGCTGGAAGTTCACCAGCAGGTGGAGTGATTTTCTAAAAACAGTGACATTTCTATATGCAAGTATTTCCGTCGTCCACTCCTGGGTAAATAGAAAGCAACTAAACCTGTAAGTATTCAATGCATTAAGAAGCATAACTAAGAAAAAAGTTAAGATATCATTATCAAAACTGTTTACAGACCTTCACTTAAAAAAAGTACAGTACTTTCATATTCAAATCTGAAAGCTAAACTGCAAACCCCAATGTTAACAACCCTATAAATCAAGGGTAGATTTAATGCTACTTCTTAAACATGGCACTGACATACATTCTTACCCTTCATGTGTCCCACAATTCTTCCTCAAAATTAGACACATAACTGTCAGTATTTTACAGAATGCAAGTTTCCTGCAACTTATAATACATTCAAATAAATATGACAAAATTAATTAAAATAAATTAATGAGATGTATAAATGACTGAAATTCCTTTGTTCTCCTTTGAACAGGTAGCTCACAAATGACTAGACATAAAATGCTGAACACATGAGATCCTTCTGACATAAAAGTGTCAAATACTGAATAAAAAATATTCCCCTTATGTCACGGGTTAATCCACCAAACAAAACTAAGTGGTATGCAATTTGCATAACATGCAGATACGTTTCAATCACGGAAAAAATTAACTGACATTAATAATTGCAGCAAAATTTCTGGCAAAAGGAGAAATAATAATGGTAGTACTAGGCCTTAAATGGCTGCAAGAAAAACTCTAATTCTGACTGAAAGCTATGACATCATGTCACGGAATTTTAATTCAATTTAAGTATTGTCACGTATTTAGGGGTGTGACTATAGATGGGTCTTTGACTGATGATCAGATTTATTGCACACTTATACATTTCGTTAATACACTTCACGAATCATTGTATGGCATATTATGCCTTGACAATCTGCTACAGTCTTCACTAGCCGTTGCTTCTCACAAATAGCCTAAAGGCATGCCGCCATTTCTTTTCCGAGGGCTACGCTTGCAACGTCTGTGCTTGGTTTCATCTTTCTTCCCCTGGCTCCGTTTTTTACAGTGTTCACTCTCAAACTGCTCCTGCTGCTCCCTTCTTAAGGCCGCTCGTCCTGAGAGCTTCCCTCACAGTATGCCAGTTGGTCCAGGTTTACCACCATCATCTTCCTCCGGTTGGTGCGGACAAAATTTCCGAGAATGGTCATTGCTCCCACATCCATGATTCTTAATCAGTTGTTAATGGTCTCTTGTTTCGTTCCAGAAGGGATTTCTCATTTTCCGAATTCTGACAGAAGATCGACTGTTCACTTCATAATCTACAGACAGATGGTTTTCCCGAAGATTCTGCTGGATGTCCTCTCGCTTCCAAGATGCAGTCACTCTTCTTGCATGACTGTCCTTTAGAGGCTCTTCTTACAATCTTGCACTGGCCTTGTCCCTGATGACTGTGTCCCTTACGCCATGCCACTCCTGCACGGTGGGTCATCCCTCTGCAGACGGCAGCCCACTTCTACGAAGACCCACCATCACCCTGGATCCTTTTCTTCGGTTTTTGGAGGCACCACACGGCTAGATTCCAGTCCCCATGCCGCTTCTTCATTGCTGACAGCCCACACTGTGGCCTCTTCTTCAGGGACCTCCTCATGCACTGCTATGGACTCCAATGAGGTTGGCTCCTTACTTTTAAGAAAGGCTTCATTCACTTTTAGACTGACATCCTTCGGGGCTTCAATCATTTCATGACTGGCTTTCATTATGGCCATCAACTTCTCATGGTGGGCATCCATCCAGGAGACAAGAGTATTTTGAATGACTTCAAACTTCTCACTATTAGTTTTTATTTCAGCTTCAATCTTGGCTTCCACCCTTTCCATCAATTCTTTCATTTCTTTTAGAGTGGCGTCTGCCTTGGTTTTGCTGGTTCTTATTTCAGCCAACAGGTGTGCCATCATCTGTTCCACTGTTTGTTCCATTTCTGTGGTATGGCGGTATAACACTCAAGATCTAATGCAGTTTCCAATCCGACCACTTCTGACACCTGAATGGCATGTATTTGTAGATGTGTGACTACAGACAGGTTTTGATGACCGGATTTATTGCACACACACAATTTGTGACTACATTTCACATATCAGTAGATGATACGTGCGTCTTCTCAGTCTGTTACAGTATTCACGATCGTTGCATAGCAAGAGCTATACATGCTACAGTACCTTCCGACATCTTGCCTTCCTACTGGAGTGTTCATCTTTCTTTTGTTAGATTATTTTCACTCTTAACCAAAGATCTATGAATTCCTGGCTTCTCTGTCCTACTTGTCATCCGTATCACTCAACACACAACTTACAGCCAAATGTGTTATACCTCATTAATAAGGAAAATTGATAGAAATTTAATTCTATCTCAAAATAGTAAAAAAAAATCCCTCTTTTATTTATGGTTTGCTTACTGACACTGTTGACACCTCAGACTATATATAGTTTCGAGTGATAGGATTAATGAATAATGAAGAAAGATGTGGAAGGGGTATTTGCCTAGGGGGACTGAGAAAAATCATGAAAAACCTCAGTCGGGATAGTCTGTGGGCGAAAATTTAAATATGGGATCTCCCAAATATGAAGTAGGCGTGCCAACCACTTGACTATAATTTTTTTTTCCTTGGCACTACAGCCCCAGTGGGCCTAGGCCTACCTCCATGAACTCCGTTCACTTCAGTTTTTCTCAATCTTACACATACGGTAGGACTCCTTGGGCGAGTGATCAGCTCGTCGCAAGGCCTCTACCTGTAGACAAACACAGAAAAACGCACACAAACATCCATGCCCTGAGTGGGATTCGAACCCACGATCCCGGCTTCCGAGCGAGCGAAGACAGTGCATGCCTTAGATCGCTCGGCTACCGTGACCGGCCACTTGACTATAACATCTTGTAAAATAGTTGTTAAAATGTAACTGACTGTAACTGGACAAGCCCTTAATTGGCTCCAGTAACATAAATGAATAAGTTGACTGAATACGATATCAGAAATGGCTATTAAATTCTGCCAGCAATGTACAGGCTTCTGACTTGTGGAGCAAAAGAGCTAGAGGACACACGGAACCATGCTGGGAACCTTCAAGTTACAGCTTTCTGGATAAGATTTTTTATATAAAGAGAAGGGACTGCTTAGACATTATGTGAATACTTGGGCATTAGAATCAGCTTTAAGGCTTAGTTTGAAGGACTTCAGCCCGTTAGAAGCTGGGGGCTGCAATTTAATTAAGAATGGAAACTTTGAATTTAAATTAATAGGACAAAGTTCTCCCTAATGGCATAGTTATCAGTAGCAGCTGATAACAGCTTTTGAAAATTCAAGTCTCTATTCCATGCCACACTCTTTAAACATCTTGGTACTTTTTTACAGCAATACCAATTTGAAATTAACAAGCTGCAATTTAATTAAGAATAGACACTTTGAATTTAAATTAATAGGACAAAGCTGTCCCTGTGCTTAATTAAGTACCAAGACATGAGGGAGAACCAAGGTATAACCCTGTATATATTAACCTTGGCACCAGATTCAGATGAATGGTCAGTTTCACGCCCCAGCCACTTTATCCCCAGGGAAGGAGCCCCTGATAACCATTGGATAGGAGATTGGGCCTTTAATTTAAGTAAACTTAATTTAATCAGAAATCAAATTTGGCTAACTGCAATGCTTCTGATGTTCTTTCTAGTGCTATCAAGAGATGTGCACACACATATAAACTCTTTCTGCATTAATTAACCCCAGTACCTTAATCATTATGTGAACCTTCCAATAATTAAAATCTAAAAGTTTGTGATGACAGTATAGTAATATAATGATTCACATTTTGAACATTACCCATCATCTAATTTATATTTAAAATAATATTTTGGAGATGGAACTCTATCTCCATCTCTGACTAGTGCTACTGATTAGGCCCAACTAAGAAGGCACAGTCCAATCTCTGAAACATTGTTTTAAATAAGAACAGGATGATGGGTAATGTCCAAAAGGTCAATCATTGTACTTCCAATAATTCCCAATTGCTCCACCACAAACTAGTCCAGTCTGTAATCAGAGTAAGTTCTGTTACATAATATGATATGCTCTTAATGATGGTAGGAAACTCTATACCATTAAAAACATATCATCATAAACATATAACAAGGGTAATATTTTTCATTCAGTATGAGTAACAAGAACATAATTCTGACAATAGTTATCACACTGTCTCAACTTGAAACAATGAAACTTAAGCAACAAACAAACTGACAGGAACATGCAAGTATATATTACTCAGGACTGAACCCATACATCATAGCAACCCTGTGAAACAATTCTGCAACAGCCTGCTTTAGCCCTGGGTCAGTGGCGTGTGCTGTTAGTCGACGAACGCCATGGAACAGAACAGGAAGAAGAGTTCGGAAGTGCAGGTCATCCAGCTGGGCAAGAAGGTCAAACACTGACCCAAGCATTTCAGCCCAGACTTTGCGGTGAGCTTCACTGTCCTAAAACATTGAGCATCAACACTCAGAATGTTTCCTGGCACCTCAAGAATCACTGGAAGCTACACAGGGCCCTAGAAACACAGTGGATTTGGTGGAAGATGTGGAAGACAGAAGGAAAATGAGGAAATGCAGAATGGTTGATGAGAACGCGTCCAATACTAGATTCTTGCACCAACATAGGGGTCCTCTTCTGAAAGTCCCAATCCATGTAAAAATATTTGAGTTTCACTGTTGCAAAATAAGGAAGTTATACTCAAAATGTCTTGTGTCATATAGAGAATCACAGAAATTTGGCAAGGGAGAAAAAATCAAATAGAAAATGAGGAAAAGAAAGGGAAATGAGAAGCAACAACAAATTCTTTTGCAATCAAAGGAAGTCTCTCTGAAACACCTATTCCACATATCCTTTTAAAAAAATATATTTGGTAGGGGAGAAAAAATCAAAATGAAAGCGAGAAAAAGAAAAGTGGGCACTGAATAACAATGATTTTTTTCATCAGCAAATAAGATCTCTTTTGATAAATCCATTCCACATACCTTTTCAAAAAAAAAACAAGTTTCACCATTCTAAAACTAATGGCCATTACACTAAAAATATTTCTGTTCACAACACATTTCATATTACACACAACCATATGGGTCAAATGTGGCACTACACGAAAGCCCTAGAAGCAAAGAGATTTGAAGGGGAAAAAAAACAAGAAAATAAGAAAAATAAAAATGCAAGTAGGAATCTCTGTTACCAACACTCATGAAAATGACCACTGTTCAGAATATCAGAATCAGTACTTTCTCTCTAAAAAAAAAACAGTAAGAAATGCAATGAGTTACTGACTCCATGGTGCATAGACAACCTTTCAGTGTATGAGAGTTATTCATCTGTCAACAAATTCCCAGTTTATATAGATCCCAAAGGTTCATTTTTGTGTTTACAAAGTTTCTTTTTCTCCAATATATATTTCAATACTAGGCGCCCCATTCAGTCCAGATCTTCTACATGGTATCCCTTTTTGAAGCTTTATAAACAAAATACTGTATGAATTTCTCATTTCCCCCTTTCATGCTGCATGTCCCTCCCATTACATGCTCTCAGGTTTAACCATCCTAACAGTAGATGAAGAGTGCAATCACAGCCTATTACATTCTGTATCTTACACTCAAACATTCTCCTGAGAACCCCGTGTTTAAAACACCTTCACTCAATTTTCTTCTCTTAGAAGGAGACAGCAAGTTTCACAATTTTGTAAAACAAAAGGTAAAATTATAGCTTTGTATACTGTAAACTTAGGTTCCAGAACATGGGAATACCCCCCCCCCACTCCCCAAAGTTAGGAAACGTATGCAGAGTAACAATTTTTGTACATCCACTCCATTCTGTTCAATAGATCATAAACCAATTGACACACAATAAGAGTACTGATCACAAAACATGTTTTATTTATTATACAGCTTTTATCTGAAACATCTTTTGTTTCAATAAATATTTTGTGAGTTAGACTTGAGATCCAATCAAAAATGTATGGCATGTAGGTCTTCACACATAATGCCCATTATCATTGCCAAATTTTAATTCAAACTGAAATACAACCACAAAATTCAGCAAACATTCCTAATATCAAATTTCATAAAAATCCACACAGTAGTCTTTCAGTTGCTAACTGCAGACCTATAGACATAGCAAAGCAAAAAGGTACTATTTTGTAATTCTTCATTACAAACAAGCCAATAAAATACACAGTCTTTACAGTGTTGCATTCACAAGCAATTAGACAACATAAAGTAGTCATGTTGCCAGCAACATTTCCATGTCAAGATAAAGGCTGATGATTTAAGACTACAACAGGTAGTGACAGTTAAGTAATTTTCATCCCAGCAGGAACTTGTAACCTCCAACAGAGTGACAACTGGGACAGGAGTAAGGGATGAGAACAAAAAAAAACAAGCAAACTCTGGTTTTCTTAGTCTGCAAGCGAACTATACCAACCGAGCTACCGCCGCTTGTCGGCGAAGTTAGTGCCAACTTTAGTGGATAGAGGGTGTCATGTGGTCAGTGCAACGAATCCCCATGGCCATTAATTTCGGTTTTCTAGACCGGAGCCGCTATTTCCTTGAAACAGCTGCTCAATTATCCTCACGAAGCTGAGGGGATCCTGTTCCAGACCCACTACTTCTCAGAAAATCTGGTAGTGACAGGAATCGAACCCAAGCCTCTGGATCTGTAGCCAGGAACTCTGACCACTACACCGCAGAGGCGGTCAGGGGATGAGAAACCAAAGGAAAGAGTTAAGCTTGTCTAAACACCAGGCTATAGACGCTCACAGACAATGAAAATGTGAAGATACAAGGGTACTGAGCCTCCGCTTAACCTGAAGATAGGTACCAGCTTCATATCCCAACACATTTACACCGAGAAAACAGCCCACACTATTCATCATATAGGAGGTAGGTGGCCCAGATTCCCAGACTGGTCTAGAATATAACTGACATCTTACAAATCCTTTCCTGATCACCTAACTTTGATCATCTTTCCAGCTCACCCACTGTTATGTAACCCATGCAGTAACAGCATCATTAAAAATCAGTCAATTAATCCCTGCTGAGATTCAAACCAAATACCTCCTGAATACAAAGCAAGACAGCTTATCATTACACAGAAAATCATATTTATCTCCCAAATCACCATCATCAAAATCACCATTTTAATATGGTAATATCCACAGGAATGGGGAAATCTAATAAAACTCATTTCATTTGAATCAAATAATTTGTTAGACTTCCATAACATGAGGTTCAGATGCAAGAGAAAGAGGGGCAGTGTTGCATCATTTTTGTTTCTAGCTAAAATAAAACTGAAAGCATAAAGCATCATTAAGTTGGCAACACTGCTTGAAGGCTACGGTATTTGTTCCAGTGCTTATATGCCTTAGAGCCGGCAGGAGGTAGTGTGTTGATGGAGATGTTGCAGGTCATTGTGTGCCCCTCACTAAGGAACAGCTCACTTGGCTTCTGATTGATAGCCCTGTGACACCTGAATGAAGTACCTTGACAGTGACCTGCAACAGCAGTTCCCACTGGCTCCCCTCTTAATTCACCATTTCAATTTGTTCAAATTACCTTCTTAGATTGAAATAATTTATAGGCACTGACAAACCGATGTCCATAAGTAGATATTTTATTTCATACAAAATACTGGATGCAACAAAATATGGGTTTTATAGAACCGAAAACAAGGAGAAACTACTATTTATTTTAATATCTCTAAGATCAAAGTTTTGAATTTCATTGAAATAGAATGAGAAATAACAAAATCTGAGATAATTAAAAACAAAAAGTATGATGAAAGAGGCTGAACAAGAAGGTAAAGCTACTTTTGTAATAGACCGTGGAGGCCCATAGGGTTGTGGGACGTTGAGGCTCCAACATTTTCTACACAATTGGACACAGATGGCGGTAAGGTTCTCAGCCTTACATGCCAGCCACCCTCCACCCCCAGGAAAATTTCTGGTATTCTTCTCTGTTAGAGGCTGAGTCAACCGCAGGGCCATAGTGCGGCAGGATTAGGTCAATTGAAAAATGAAATGACCTCATTAGGAATCAAACCAGCAACCTTCCAGCTTGTAGCACAGTGCCTCAACCAACTTACACTACTGTGTGCCCCAGAGACTGGACAATATAAAATGAAATTTTAACACATGTAGAAATGGTGGCCCCTGGATGTCTACTGTGGCAAACTTATCAATAACAATGTTCTCTAACTTGAATGGAACTGTCCTTCATGAGAAGTTAACAGTCACTTGGCTACCTAAAAAGTTTCCTACTTTTATGAAACCCATAGAGTTTTACTGTGTTCTTAAGAGCCCACTACTAATCCCTATCCTCAGTCAGGTGAATCCTATTCACAGCCTCATATCCGAGTCCTTTACACTTCATGCTATCAGAAGTGTAATGCAGTGAAGAGCTTTCGGTATTAAGCTGTTAGCCTTTGTTTCTCTACCTGGACTAACTACAAAATTCAAAGGTTTCATATAAACAGGGTAGAGTCCAAACAAAGTTTATGCTTATTTGAGAGCAAGATTTTCATAGTAGCGAGTATCAAGCTAACAGTGTTCTAGGAAGTGATGCCATCTAGCCTGTTAGACAGTTACCAGCATTTTCGATGGACCTGCTGCCTCCTTCTTCAGGGTACAAAAGCCTCTGTACCCTTCAGATCAAGCAGGAGGTTCCTCCAGAATGATCTTTTTGTGGTGCATTCTCGACCCTCATGTCTGTTTCACTATCACTTGTTGAGGAGAGAGGCTCTTGGGCAAAATCTGCCAAGACAAATGGGCGAGCAGATGTTTTATCATCTTTCATTTCTGTTGCCTCTTCAAAAATATCTTCATCACCTGAATAAATTCTCTCTCTGTCATTACAGATATATTTCCATCACTTCTAAGATCATCTTGTATGGCTTCACCAGTACGATCCACTGAATTTACATTCAATTTCTCACCTATCCACCAAGCTACATGGCATCACATCCCAAGAGACACAAATCTTCACATTCTGGCTTTACTTGTTACAGATACTGCATACAAACCTTCAATTTATAAGCCTTCTTTAATATAGCAAAGTTTATGACAATCACATACCCATTCTGTTATGGAACATCAAAGAACTTTTCCATTCAAATTCTATTCATTTCCTAAAATAAAGGTGTCCAATGTATTCAACAGCATATCCTTGAGTTAGCATAATTTTAAAATAAATTGTTATCGCTTTTATGGCTGTTTTATTGTACACAGTGAATTGCCCAATTAGCAAAGAGTGAAAATCAGTATGGTCTATGTGGCCCAATACATACATGAACCACTGGATTTCAGTTCATACGTTATTTTTTATTTAACAGCAAAGAATATGACTGGTGAAAACTTACATGAGTAGAATATCAAGTATTATTGAGAAGTGACTCACCCTGTATAAGCTGTTGCGCCGCTGCTGCTCAATCTCAGGTGGCACTGGCTGACTTGGAAGTGGGGGGCCCAATGGAGGAGAATCCATTCTAGACGAACAGAACGGATTCTTCCTCAGTGGCATTGATCTCGTCTGCTTACGCTTCTTGTATTCCCCCATTAAACTAGCTACATCCTTCTCACCTGCCACGTTGTAAACGGCATCTTCCTTTACATCACCATCATCACCAGAATGATCTTTTTCTGGTGCATTCTCGACCCTCATGTCTGTTTCACTATCACTTGTTGAATAGAGAGGCTCTCGGGCAAAATCCGCCAAGACAAATGGGCGAGCAGATGTTTTATCATCTTTCATTTCTGTTGGCTCTTCAAAAACATCTTCGTCACCTGAATCAACAGGCAATTCTCTCTCCGTCATTACAGATATATTTCCATCACTTCTAAGATCATCTTGTATGGCTTCACAAGTAGGATCCCCTGAATTTACATTCGATTTCTCACCTTCCAATGCATCCTGACACAAGGCAATATTACCATGTGAACTGCGGGTTTCCATCATGGGTGGAAGTTCTTTCTTCTCCTCTGAAGAGATATTAGTGGTGGTGGATGTAACAGAGGCACGGGGGAGAGATTCCTTACGTCGAATCTCTGGGAAGTCATTAGGTTGGGCGATAAGGAAAAAGATGGGTTGGTCAGCAATACGATCAACTGCAGAATGCTGTCCATCTTTATCGAGAATTACATCAACGTAAGTCTCACACAACTGGTCAAAACTTGCCCGCAGGCGATACAGGAATGTAGCCATGTCTCCATACTCATTACAACTACTGCTAATTGGAGATTCATGGCTTCGCATAATCCCTTCATGAAGTGCAAATTTGATTGAGTTGACTGTCCCTGAATCATTCATATTTTTTTCACCTGAGTCTGGCTTGTTATCTGCGTTACCATCCTGAAACAGAACGATACAATGCAGAGACTGCAGTCTCCCTGGGTGTGATGTCAAGAAATCTGCTAAGAAAGCACTAATATTTCTCAAGGCCTTGCTGCCTCCTTTTTCAAGGTAATTCTGAAGTCAGTAATCACCATCATTGAACATCAGATCTCACAAGAGATCTGAGGTTTATAGTAGAAAGATATCTTGGAAAGTGATAATCTGGAAGACTGAGAAGATGGACGGAAATTAAGATGGATCTTGGGCAAAGAGGTTGTGAGGATGTAAGGTGACTGGAAGTAGCTCAGGACCATGTCTAAAGGTAACTTCTGGTGTTAGAAGTATTGAACCTTCAGAATGTATTGCTTACTTTCAAGCAACAATCCACCTCCATTTTATAATGCATGATAACTGAAATATTTATTACAAGATCAGTCTCATGAAACAGTCAACTGAAATCCTGAACTGATGACCATCAGAGACTTTGAAGATTTCTGCTTTCTGGAGTATAACGCCATATAGTCTGCTGAAGGTCAACTTATGTTCCAGAAGGACATGTTGTCTATATTTTCAAGGTCAAAAAATAAGACAAGCAAGAAACCAGCATGAAGCAGTTAAAAGCAGAGCTTGCCACCTGATTCTGCTGGCTTCTGGTTTCAGTTAAGTCTTCAACCCTGAAGACAGAGGTGATAAGTTCCTTTGAAACGTCAGGCTCTCTCTGAATAATATGAGGTTACAACTCAAGACGATTATATTCTTCACTGCCATGGGAACCTCAAATCCAATATGAAGACTATTAAAATTAATGACTTTTTGGATGTTATCCACTGATATGTTTCTTTATTTAACAAACAACGGTTTGGAAAATGGACGCTTGTCTCTGTCCTCAGGTAAAACTTACTCAGTGGGGCCCAATCAACAAAGCTAGTTCCTATTAATGTCTTCTGTCATATGAAGGCATGTCGTCTGGCACAAAATTACCAACATAGGAGTACTCTTCTACCATTCACTCATTCATCTCTGTATTTAATGTAACTTAAAAATGTTCACAATCTCTTTAATTTTAAATAGCATTAAAATCACATCAATTACTACACATTTCGGCCTTACTAGGTCATCTTCAGGCAACTGATGTGATTTTAATGTTATTTTCAATTAAAAAGAGACTGAACATTTTTATGTTACATTAAAGAGAGGTGAGTGAGTGAGCGAGCGAGTGAGACACCAATACAACAGGGCACCCAATATAACAGTAATCTTCTACACTGAGAAACATTTATAATTTTCTACAAGACTACATGGTGTCACATCCCAGAAGATAGTAACCTTCGTTGTCACCAAGACAAGATCCTCAAATCTTCCATAATGCGAAAATGATCAAGTACTGTAACAGTAAATTAGCATAAGATTTTCAGACTTGGCACTACTCCCATTTTAAAGTGACTGTAACTATACTGACAGACTTATATTTCAATAGCAGTAGCAGAGAAAATTATGTCCCATTACCAAAGTGCAGAACAAAATCATGATATAAAAACCAATAAAACCTTTGAAAACACAGCAAAGATCAAGTATTTGGGAAAGACAGTAACAAATCAAAATTATATTCTTGATTACATTAAAGTCAGTTAAATTCAGGTAATGTGTATAGTCGTTCAACTCACAAGACAACATCTCACCTTCGTATTTCCAGCAGATTCATCTTCCAAGATCCTCTTCACTTTATCCAGCGTGGCACCACTGCGGCCAACTTCATGAAGACATAAATCAAACAACGTCACCACCTTGATAGTCCATGCTGCACCAGCCTGACGATAAAGGTTGGCCGCTCGCTCCAGTTCTGCTACTCTCTGCACCAGAAACTTGAGACCTGGTCGTGAGTCAAAGGCTATGGCACGTTCATAAGAGAGATCAAGGCAGGAGAGAAGTGTCTCTATGTGCAGCGGTGACATGAAGCGCATGAGGCCCGACAGCTTCTGCTGTTCCTCCCCAGAGTTGTCAAGAGGGGCACATGCTGGGCTCTGAAGCAGCACATTAGCTAAGCTGAGGGAGAAACAAATTACCTCAATAAGCAAGACTCTAATTTGAGATGTGAGGTTCTCATAGCAGTGAATACAAAGATTACCTACGGTTTTTTGTGATGTGACACTACGCAGGTTGGTAGGCAGGCACCAGTGCGTGGTTCAAATAACCATATGAAAAATGTTACAAATGAAATATTACATTGTAATATTTGAGGCTTTCACGGTGGTGACTATGAAGAAAGCAGTCTTCTGGGATTTGGCACCGTGTATATGTGGTGTTAACCGATGTTTCGGAGGAACGTCGGTTAACACCACACATACACGGTGCCAAATTGCAGAAGACTGCTTTCTTCAAATATTACTTTGTAGCATCATATTGTGTGCAAGATAACGTTTATTACTATTCTTCAGTCAACATAATTTTGATATAAACGCACCACGCGTTTGCATGGACTACATGTTTCAGCTTATTGTGGCCATCATCTGGTACACAGAGCTTTCACAGTCACCCTTCCTTCTATATGCTATACCTCCCTACACTGGGAGTGTGTTGTACAGGTATACTGTTTATGTAATATCCCTATATTAGGAGAATGTATTAAATGTTAAATACTACAATTTAAATTTTTAAAATTATTAAAATGTTCCAATTGAAATTAAAATTATGTGTTAAAGTGGCATGCATGCATGTGCTTCTTCCCCCCCCCTTTTCTTCATGTTCCCAAATGTTTAGGTGGTGTTCACCAATGTGCATTCTTGTTTTGCATGGGATTCTTCCCATTATCTTAAGTTGATATTGTGGTTATATGTTGGCCTGCAAGTGCCTGATGTGTTGCTTTTGTTTTCTTTTTTCCTTCCCATGGCCTACCCTTATATGGAGTGTGTGTTGTCTGAAAGAATGGCCATGTGGTAGCACTCCCAATGTGTAAACACTGACCAATGTAGGGAGCTAAACCAAATTGAAAGAAGAGTGATTCTAAAAGTTCTATGTACCTGATGATGGCTGCAATGGACCAAAACATGTAGTAAATGCAAATGAATGGTGTGTTTATATCAGAATTATGCCAACTGAATAATAATAAATGTTACTAACAAAAGTTATAGATCTATAAGAGGTAAATTTCATGTTATGTACCACTTTTTGGAATAATCTGTTACTTTTCAGAAATTAGATAAAGTCTGATTTCAGCTTCTATAAAGTAACGGTTACAGTAGACCAATATAAAAGACAGTAAAATTCACTACAGCAACCTAGAAATATATTTCTGATGGATATATTACATATTTACTCATTTCCCTTTCATGTGTTATTTACACAAAGGGCATAAAATAAAATCAAACTTTAATCTACCTACAACATTTAGTGTAAGTACTCAATATCAATTTCATCAAAACCCAATAACTGATTTTATAAACAAAACTTGCATGTATGGATGTGACCTCACCATCATACTGCAGTTCATCCTTCTATCCAAACCATTCACCCAACTAGTCTCCATTAATCTTCTTCTCCAAGCATCCATTTCTACATGTCTACCAATCAATTCAACCATATGTGGGTATGTCTGTTGATATAATTATCAGGGGCAATCTTCAAGGTTCAACTTCATGTAGTAATCATAGACTGGTGGTGTGCTGTTCTGTTGTATATTATAGATACATCTTCTACAACATGTTTTGACCTTACAAGACCATCATCAGGGAGCTATATTTCACACAGTTGCTGCAATGTATTGTTTTTTTAGCACACTGTTCTAAACCACTGTTAAAACTTGGTTAAAACTAGATTTAAATTCTTGTCGAATTTTGATATTAAACAAAACTTACTCCCTGTGATGATGGTCTCTAAAGACCGAAACATGTAAGGGCATGAAGAACTGAAATAAGAGAAGTCTTCACCAGTCACACTGGATGGAACTGTTTAACTTTTTATAAAACTTACTCTTTTTCTACAAGTATTATGTTTTTGGACATTATCCACCGTCTTGTATATTTAAAAAAAAAACTCCCGTTTCTTTTTCAAAACACAACATTTCAGAGACGGGATTCTGTCCCCGTCCTCAAGTAAAATCTACTCCTTTTCAATTTACTTTACATTGTCAGTCTTTTGTAGCACTGTGTGGTTGTGTTGTGTCTATGAGTTTGTCAATATTCAGTACAATATAATATTGTGTGGATTATACATATATATTACACACACACAGTATATAACAGTACGTACACCTGTCAGACACAAGGCTGATGACCTTGCTCTGTAAAAAAAGTATTGTTGCAAAATACAAATAAGTTAAAATTGGATGGCAAATGTGGTAGAATCTTTTAAGGATGGTTATGGCTCAGAAGGGGCTCTTTTGCGGCCGTTACCAGCGGTGGTGATGACGATGTACATCTGTCTGTCCAGCAAACTGATCTTCCTTTCCTTCCTTCATCCATCCACACACACATATTCACACACAGGCATGCAAGTGTGAGGTCACAAACTCATACATACATGTGATATCTGCTAACTAACTGTCCATGTCTCCAACTGTCTAACACTCAATCCTACATCCTACCAGTCAATTTATCCATCTGTATGAGATCACTGACCCAGCCATACATCTCTTTATCTGTCTGCACATCTGACAAACCCTCTATATACATCTGTCCATTCAACCTCCAGCCTGCATAACCACCCAAGCTGAGCACAAAAATGAAGTGGAAGTGGGAGTGACCTGGGTATAACGTGGGCTGTTCCTTGCAGCAACACACTGCCCACGGTCTGCAGCAGCATCTGGTGGGCCAGGAGACCCACTACCAGGTTGCGGAATGGCACCCTCACTATGAACAGGTCAGGGTTCAGTGTATGGCTCAGGTCTGGAGGGTAGAGCAGGAATATATAGCTCCTCTCTTCTCCAACTGAACTCCCAACTGATGTCACTCCACCATCTCCAACACTGCCAGAATGGGAGCAGTGCCCCCCTGACACATCGCGCTGTCCTTCAAGTAAGAATACCTGAAAACCAAGCACAGTCCATACCATGCCTGTCACTACTGTTTGTTGGACTGGCACAGGTGTTAAGTCAATACAATGACTGACTGACAGATTAACAGAGCCATTAGAAATATTCTAAATTTGGGGAGTGTAATGAGGAGCAGACGGAGAGTTTCATGGAGGTAGGCCTAGGCCCAAATGAGGGCTGTAGCGCCAATGAAAAAAAAAAAGAGAAGCATAACCTTTTGCTGTACACTGGGCAATAAAATGTTGAGAAGGTAATCACCCCATTACCACAAGATATCCAAAATCTCTTCTACTGAGTGAACTGGCATAACAATAAGGCTCTTGTCCCATATTGAGAAGGTGCTTCGTTTGAATATCCACTGAGACATCAGTTATCCTGACTACGATCTTTCATGATATTCCTCAGTCCCACTAGGTAAACACCAGGATAGTAACTTAATTAAGCCATGGCTGCTTCCTTCCAAATCCTTTAAAAATATAATTCATCTACCATCCATACATTCAGTGCCATAAGGTCCAGCTACTGAAAACATCGTTACATAACCCACTAATAAAATAAACAAATATCTCTGCTAACGGAGCAATTAGCCAACTACATTCTGAGAGCTGATATTTTCATGGCAATAAATATGATGATTATGGTCTTCTAGAATGTGATGCCATAACATGTGGCAGATAGGTAGTATAAGATCTCTTCTACCCTGAAGATGGAAGGAGCACGTTCCCCCTCAACATTACTATCTATCTGCCTTCTTAACCTAATCATCCTAACAAAATTAAATGAAGATTCCAAATTATGAAGCTCCTAATATCCAATTTATACTGTCCAAAATACCTGGTCCCTATGACCACCGCTTACCTGCTGTGCCAGTTGTTTGAGACGATCACTCTCCCTTGCTGTACAGTCCCTGCGTGCTGCAACTTTCACCTGACCCACATCACCATAGAAGCTGTGAGAGCCAGAGCGGAATGCTACCATCAGCTGCTGCAGTGAGTGTAAGGACACAGAACACGCTCTGTGCAGAGTAAGACAGACGATGTGCCACTGGTCTGAGGTTAGAACTGGGCCTGCACTCAGGATCACATGTCTGCAAACAGGCATGGTCAGTGTACAACTACAGGTCACCTGCACTGGTCTGAGGTCAGAACTGGGTCCGCACTCAGGATCACATGTCTGCAAACAGGCATGGTCAGTGTACAGCTACAGGTCACGTGCACTGATCTGAGGTCAGAACTGGACCCACATGCAGGATCACATGTCTGCAAACAGGCATGGTCAGTGTACATCTACAGGTCACCTGTGCTGGTCTGAGGTCAGGGTCTGCACTCAGGATCATATGTCTGCAAACAGGCATGGTCAGTGTACAGCTACAGGTCACCTGCACTGATCTGAGGTCAGAACTGAACCCCCACTCAGGATCACATGTCTTTAAACAGGCATGGTCAATGTACAGTTATAGGTCACCTGCACTGGTCTGAGGTCAGAACTAGGCCCGCACTCAGGATCACATGTCTGCAAACAGGAATGGTCAGTGTACAACTACAGGTCACCTGCACTGGTCTGAGGTCAGAACTGGGCCTGCATTCAGGATCACATGTCTGCAAACAGGCATGGTCAGTGTACAGCTACAGGTCACCTGCACTGATCTGAGGTCAGAACTGGACCCACATATAGGATCACATGTCTGCAAACAGGCATGGTCAGTGTACATCTACAGGTCACCTGCGTTGGTCTGAGGTCAGAACTGGGTCTGCACTCAGGATCACATGTCTGCAAACAGGCAGGGTCAATGTACAGTTATAGGTCACCTAGACCCACAATCAGGATCACACGTATTAAAATACATATGATTAATCTAAGGCTAAGAGGTACCTGCTACCAGTGGCAAGAACTAGTTATACTGTTATCTGTGAATACTCAAGGTCACAGAGTGGTCTGAGATAGAGATAAAGACTGCCTGTATGTTAATACATAAACCATTATAAGCAAAGATTGTACAAATTGACAGTGCAACTAGGAAAGTTCAGGACATGATATATATGAAAATAAGAAACCTTCCGCAAGATACAGTAAGTCTGTGACTGCAAAAACAGATAACGACTAACCAATAATTACAGGATCATTTGTTATGACCTAGCATGTCAGAAAATGAAGATGATAGGTATCTAAACACATCAAGGTCATGATAATAAGACGCCAAATTTCATACAAAGAACTCACACCCTCTGGATGCATTCTTCTCCCTTTCTGCAAGTAAAATTGAATGTAGTGTCATAGCTTTCCCCTTGAGAGCAGGGTCGTGAGGAGAATATTTGGACCTAAGAGGGATGAAGTACCAGAAGGACGGAGAGAACTTCATAATGAGACACTTTATAACTTCTACTCCTCAACAAGTATTGTTAGAATGATCAAGTCGAAAAAGTATGAGGTAGGCATGGGATAGAAGCACATATGAAGTTTTGATAGGAAAGCCTGAAAGAAAGAGACCACTAGGATGATGTAAGAATAATATTAAAATGCATCTTAAAGAAATAGGGTGAGACAGTGTGAAATAGCTTCAGCAGGCTCAGGATAGGGATGAATGGCTGGCTCTTGGTGAACAGGATAATGAACCTTCATGTTCCACATGAACTGGGGAATTTTTTGAGTAGCTGAGTAACCATCAGGTTCTCAAGGACATCTTAGTTCTATGAACTTAGTCAACTAACTAGCTACTGTATTTTTCTCTCATGGATGTTCCATAACAGTAACAACACTTCCTGCCAGACAAACAGCTGATTGCTAATCTTCTGGCCACTGAGGCTGGCATGTTCCAGCCTAGCTCAGATTGCATCATGCCACTACACCTAAGATAATAAAGCCCAAAATTTTCACAATGTATTCCTGTCTTCCTTATGACTCCTACAACATCCCCCTCCTCATAAGACCTGCTATTAAACAACATTTTTATGATTCTACCGACCACAAGTCAAGAGTAGCATAATCATATTAACAAGAACACACATCCTGCTGCTGACATGAGTTCATGTCACAGAAGCAAAATGACATTCCCCAAGACGTGTGTTGAAATGGCCATCACAGACCTTCCCTGTATATGATGATACATCAGCAAAACAAAAAACAAAAAAACAAAATTAACCCTTTTGTTGCATATTATTTTCTCACCATTTTCCTAAAATAATGCAAATTCAAAGTAAAAATATGGAAAAGGCACAACAGAATCCATTTTCATAAGCCACTCAATGACAGTGACTGACACAGTGGGAGGAGAAGACTGTTTCCTGATGTGGACTAAATTTGAGTGTCACACTCTTTGGTAAAGGATGCTTGTCTGACTTCAGTCACATGTCTAAACAACAGGGTTAAGGATCATTTTCTTAACATAATAACATTTCCGTATTATTTTTAAAAATTCTAAAATAACCTCAGCATACAGTATTACTGTGCTGCTGTTGAGATAAATCAACTCTCTAAATCATAAAATTCTTCTAAATAAAATTTAAAGACACATGTCCTACCTCATTGAAAACATACTGCATCTCTATTATAAAGACCAATCAGTTAACATTTTTTAAGGGGTATAACGGATGTTTAATCTGGACATTATGTAAAGCCTATACGTAAATTCAGTGGGAAAAATGCAGAATTCTTCTAGTGCTAAAGAAAATGCTAGTGGTTACCAGGCCTCCTTTCATTCAGAAGGTCCCAGCTTCGAATCTCAGAGTGCAGACTGACTATCCTAACAGATGATTCTCATAGTTGTCCTTAGTCCTTCTGGACCAATGCTAGTATAGAACCTTACAAAATATGCCATGAAAACTTATTTATACAACTTTTCCAATTCATAATTCACAGTAATTCTACCAACCAATGCTACATAATCCATACTTCTGAAAAAGCTTTGCTAAATAAAACAAGGCTGTAACCAGCTGATCACTTGGCAAGTCCTGAACCAGGTGTTATCAGAATAAAAGGAAGGCATCTACCCTGATTTAAACCTGCTTGGTGCTACTTTGTCCTCAGAATGACTGCCAGAAACACAATCCCATTCTACACACAAAGTAAACAGTAAAGAAACACCATACTATATTGCCTGTGGTTTGAGTTAATGCAGTATGACAGTTAATGTCAGGAGTCGTTCATTATGTGCATGGCCGGGCGATCATATAACCTGCTGACACCAGAGATATCATCGCAAGGCTCCATTACTCAACGAAAAACTGTCACAGCTAGTATGAATCAAGCAAAATTACATGCTACATAGCATCAGGTTTCAAATAGTGTGAAGTGGGCTCACATGATCAGATAGTTTGATATTTCTGAAACTTTAAGATTAAGGTCTTCTCAAATGTGATGCCACTAGGATAAGGAAGGCAACTGCCCCACCCCCAAAAATTTTTTGAGAAAAAATGGAAATTAAAAAAACTCACTCAAATAGTAACACCATAAGTTAAAATACTAAAAAAAATATCCTATCTTGAATACCCTAGGAGATTCAGTAAAATTAGTCCTAAACATAACTTTGTAAGTAAATTTTCTAGCTGCCCTTGGAAAACTGATGCCTCGCCTCAGAAAAATTCCTGGTGGTGCCCATTCATTCACCCAATCACAAAGCTGGAAAGCTGCCCATTCTTGGGTATCCACAACTACCCTCCATATCTGGAAACCATCTCCTCCATTCACAATCATCAAACTAAACCTGGAGACAAATGACAAGGGACACACTCAACATGGGAGGCCTCACATTCACAAAGTTCTGACTTCACAGAGACACAAAGAAAGGAGAAGGCTTTAGGAAAAATATGAAAGGATTTAACTCGAGGTATTCTGTGGAGAAAGCAGCGTAGATCAATAGGACTCAGCCGATTAAACATACACGTATATCAACACCTAAATTACCAGAGTAAGAAACAAAGTTTTCATGTCCTACTGAACTAGGAACAAGGCGGTCAACTTTCAAACACTCTCCAAAAACTTTTCTTACAGGTTTAAACATAGATTTACAATATTTCTCTAAAAACCCATGGCAATGTCTGAATAATTACACAAATATTACACTGAACAATATTTATTGTGTGAGATATACACGTATTTGGAATCAAACCAAGATTCTCCCACCAAACCCCTGCATGATCTTCTTTCCCATGTGTGCTATATGTCCTGCCCATCTCATTAATATTCTTGTAAGTCTTACAGTTTCATATCCAAATATAACCTACAACAATGCCACATGAATGTACGTATGACATGACACATTTCAGTCTCATGGCTACACGTGAAACGTCTGTGGTTTCACGGAAAGAAATCTCTCCGTTTTATTGTCGTGGTTAACCAGTCAGCATTTAACCCTCCGAGGTTAAACGCAATGACCCAACAGGTTAAGACTATTGCTGCCATTCAACAAGTGTGTGGTGTACTGATGGGGGGAATCCACACCTTCAGGAGTCTTGACATTCAACACTAAAATGAACCATTTGTCTTCCCACACATCTGTACATATCAATAAGCTCATCAATTTGGCTTGGCAATAATGAGTCCAACTTTTATTCAGGATATATCCAGTTCAAATCTCAACGGGGGCACCAAATATCAGAAGATTTATACATGGTACAGTCATTAATTTCGTGGACTGTGGTTTTTATCGTATCATATTACAAGGTATTCATATATACACTTACGCTTATCCACATCAACCCTCAAAATAGTTGCCGTTGGCCGCTATGCTAGTCTGCCAACATTGATATAGCTGCCGTAAACATTCCTGAAACATACTGGCGGGAAATTCCCGTATGGCATCTCTTGTGGCATTGACGACTGAAATCTACGACCACGTAGCTTTGCTTTCAAGCGGTGAAAGAGAAAGAAATCGCACGGTGCGAGATCAGGTGAGTACGGAGGTTGCGGCAAAACGGTGACCTGTTGCCTTGCCAGTTCCTCTTGGACAAGAAGCGATGTGCAGGGGCGTTGTCGTGTAGCAACAGCCAATTCTTCCTATGCCAAATGTTTCGCTAGGGGATTTGCCTACTTTCTGGCAGAACTTGATGTTTGTCCGTTGTTCAAACTGCGATATTTTCGATTTCCGCCACTCGCATTTAACTGCAGTACACAACAGAGGCCGTAGTTCTGCTTACACTGTTTGCACACAAATACCTCTTGCTGTGACGAGAGATGAACTAACAGGGCATCATATCGTGCCTCAACCTATCCGCTGTAGTGCACTGCAACGACGCTTTGCGGTCAGTCCACGAAATTATTGACTGTGGTAGTAGTTTGCTTTCAAACAGTAACCCACAGATACACTTCATCCTGCATTCCGTTCAGTTTAATTAATATTCATAATCAGGGCCCGGATTTTGATGACCTAAAAATATTTTTAAAATGACAGAAATAATCAAAAAAATGACAAAAATGACCGAAAAATCCAGAAAAATGATGTAAAAGTTAAAAAACGACCAAAAATGTATCATGTCCTGGAAAATCTACTAATTCCTTTAAAATGTATTTTTAATCTTTATTAACACTGTGAACTCAACGTTACTCTTTTAAGTTCGTCCTCGTCTTTTATGTCGAAAATCAAGCAATACGTATATGATTGAATTTGAAGCTAAATGGTTTAATACAATTTTTTCTACCGCGTTGGAACGCTTATCAAATGTACATATACTGTATATATTCCAGTATATAAGTGTAACCTCATTCAGAGTTGCAATAGATGACAGTCAACATGCGGAGATTCTCGAAAGTGAATGAGCGCCTATTGTCCGACAGCACATTCTTGTACTTGGAGAAACTCCTTTCCACATCTGCAGACGATGTGGGAGCGTACTTGAAGTGTACAAAATCACTAGCAGTAAGTTCTTCAATACTGAAAGTGCTGTAGGACTCTCCTGTCAGAATTCGAGAAATACTGCATAATGTTTCATAACCTGAGTTTTTATCTAAAACATGTTTCATTTCTCTTGAAACCATTTTACCAATGTCCCCTGACACTTTCTCCAAATCACTGGCTATTTTTTTCCACCAGAGCGAACGAATCTTCTAGCGTTGCTCCTTTCTCCTGTAAGCATTTGATTCCTTCCGTCAAGAATCTGAAATTTTCCTTTATGACGGCCAGCTGTCCTTCCATTTCGCTGCACGAGAACTGTTCCTGAGCAGCTTCAGTGTTTTTCACTACCTGAAAATGATAGCAAGAGTAAATTGTAGCATCAATCCACGTTCCCCACCTTGTGATGACGGGTTCCGGGGGCAGGAGCCGTAGACTTAAACTGCATTTTATGAGCTGGAGCCTTGATGAAAATCATCTTCGTCCACGACACGAGAGCATCCACTTTAGGAAATCTTGATCTCACTTCCTCCGTCACTCCATGCAGTGCATGAGATAGGCAAGTAACGTGCACGAATTTCGTATAAAAAGGCTTTATTGACTCGCCTGCTTTTAAAATATATGGGGCCGCATCGGTCACAAAAAGCAAGACGTCATCGTGCCGTATACCCTCTGGCCAGAGTAGAAACATGGACCTGTCAAAGAGTTTACAAATTGTGGAATGATTAACGGTTTCTAGCACCTCACTCGTAAGCAGAAACACTTCACCCGGTCCATCAATTTACAAGGTTCCAATGATGACGTTTGCCGCGTAGCGAGCCTCCGTATCGCACGTCTCATCAATGGAAACGAAAATCTTCTTCCCATGCACTTTATTCCTAATCATTTCCAGGATACTGTTGTAGCACTTGGAAGGGTAGTTTTTCCTGAGGGTGGAGTCATCCGGGACAGAACGACCACAATTCACTTCCAGAAATTATTTAGTTGTTTTCATTTTTCAGAGCCCAAAACGGAATATTTGCGGATACCAGATAATCACACAGATCTTTGAAAAAATCCGATGACTTATTTCCGCCTTCAGACGAAAACTTTTGCAGTAACATTTGCACAGATTTCTTTTTGTTCGAAATTTGCACTGCTCGTATATGCTTGTTGCGGCCGATATGTTGTTGTACCGTGAAACATTTTTCTGCCGCTAATTTTGTGTCACACAGCTTACAGTATAAAATGTTAACGTCAGTTGAAACTATATCATCTCCAAATTCAGCTACAATCTGCTTTAAATGACATGATTTAGATGGCCTTGCTTTAGGCATCGTGATAAAATGAATCACTCTAGTGCAACACAGAACTGAACTTTTCACAGTGAGAACCTTTCGTCAACTGTATCTTTATCTGTACGGGCAAGGGCGAGAAACTGAAGACAGATTGAGTTTTATTGATCAACAATATGTCAGAAAAAGCGAGGGATTCCGACTAGAAATATTTGTAACTAGGCAAATTCCTATGCACAGAACTTGGAAAGGGCCGCAGTGTGAGTGACCGCTATCGTAACCTGCTGCCAGCTTAAAATGTTTTATGATATGTAATGTCAGCACTTTCAGCAAAACGAACGGAAAGAACGGGATATAATTAGAACTTATTTTTGCATAGGTAGCAGGTATTTGGGGTGCAGCTGCAGGCTGCCTTTGTAGAAGCAGGAGAAAGACAAAAGCTAAAGAACACTTTACTTGCATATTATCCATATTTCTGAAACATATGATGAAATACCCTTAACTTAAAAGTCCAAAAATTTACCAAAAAAATTACATAAAAACTTAAAAATTACGAAAAATGACAAAAAATTACCTATAAAAGTTACATTTCTGTAACCAGCAGCTCGTCTCCGGGATATTTACGAGCATCAAATAGGATACAAAGAAAAAACGATGACGTGTCATCAAAATCCGAGCCCTGTTCATAACTGTCTTTGTGTGTCTATCCAAGACTGCTGAATCAATCAACAAACATAAACAGACGGAAAAAGGGTGGTATTGGTGATGTTACAAAATGTTACACGGAGCCTGAGACTTTGACAGGTTCTCTGGAAATATCCACTCTATGAAATATCAAGGACAGAACCACCTGACAGAACTAGGCACAGATGACAGAATAATATTAAAATGGATAATATAGAATCAGGGTGTGAGGGTGTGCAGAGAATTCATCTGATTCAGGGCAGTAACCAGTGGCAACATGGCCATGAACTTCAGTGTTTCATGAGAGGCAACATATTTCTTAACTAGCTAAGCAACTATTAGCTTCTCGATAGTTCCCCATGGTGTTACTTAGTCAGTCAGTCAATCAGTACGAACATCACGCCACTAGAGGAGACCTCTCCTTTTAATTTTTTTAGTTTTCTATCAATATCATCAATATGGGAGTCATGTGAAATTTCTGCAGTAGAAGTGACACTAATGACATCCAAGGGAGAGTCACGAAATTTTATGTGGCAATGGATTTTACAAAACTAAAACTTACACACTAATAACTGCTTTTCGTAAAATGTAAAATAACAACACAGCTTCCACTCAGAATTTGTATTATGTTTCCAATTGGTGACTCTAACAAACCATAGGAGCATATGAAATACCACAAACTTACATCCAAAGAATTAATTATGTATAAGGGTAGCCATGAGAGGAACAGTATGGCAGAAAATGGGAGTCTGGAAAGAAATGCGTAAGAACAGTGAACAGGGGATTTTTCCATATACAGCAAAGAGGAAGAATGGAAGCACGGACTGGGGCGTGAAGAAAGAACGATTTTAACAGATGAGATTTTGGACAAGAAGGTTACGAATATCAATGCAGAAACAGGTAATACAGGGACAGCAGGATGTAAAAATAAAGATAAATGACAGAAAATAAGCATATAGACAATTGAATATAAAGAGAAAAGGGAGGGGACGATAATAAAATAAAAGAATGAAGCATAAATAAATTTGGATAACCACTAACTAGCAGGGGAGGGCCGCGCCATAGCTCAAGCGGTTAGTCGCTGGCTTCCCACCGCGACGGTCGGGGTTCGATCCCGGGGTCTAGTCAAGTGGGATTTGTGGTGGACAAAGTGGCGCTGGGGTAGGTTTTCTCCGAGTACTTCGGTTTTCCCTGCCAATCTTCATTCCACCAACTGCTCCACAATCACCCTCACCTATCATCTGGGGCTGGTACAATAGGCCAGAAGTGGCCGCAGTACAAGGAACTTAGTCCCACCCCACTAGCAATAAAAAAAACTAGCAACGGTAGCAACAGGATATGTAAAACTAAAACATTAATATAGAATAGGTGAGTACTATATTATAGTAATATTAATTTAAGTTGGATGTCAAAGCACAGAACCAGGAAAGCAAACATCAACACCCAAAAGCACAAACTGCAATGGACATAATAAAATTAATTCATTTGTTCACACATAATGAAAAATACATTTATGATGAAGGTACAAACGTATTGTTCATATACTGCAAACTCAACAATATTTAAAGTCTGTATAATTATGGTTGGCGTGCCATAGCTCAGGCGGTTAGTCGCCGGCTTCCAACCAAGGCGGCCCGGGTTCGATCCCGGGTCTTGTCAAGTGGGATTTGTGGTGGACAAAGTGGCGCTGGGGGCGGGTTTTCTCTGAGTACTTCGGTTTCCTTTGCCAATCTTCATTCCACCAAATTCTCCATCATCATAATCACCCAGGGCAGGCTACAATAGGCCAATCAGTGGCTGCCGTACCGAGTGGACCCAGTTGGACTCAACCCCCAATTAAGCGAATTAAAAAAAAATAAGGAGAATTATACACAGATTCGTGATTATCAATTTACAACTGCCAGCATCACCTTATATACTGGTAATACAGCATCCAAAGGAAAACAGGATCTGAAGATATCAGAATTCCTTGTTTCTGCTAGTGCAGTAAACCTGGCTTCTTTTACAACAGGAAGCAGTATTAGTCAGCAAGAAGCAAACATAGAAGCAGGGTGTTGGTTACTGTGTGTGAGGGAGGTCCTATGGACCACCATCAATGTTAAAAAGCTCAGTTTACTTACAAACCTGCACCTTACCTTTACAAGTTACAATGCCAGGGATAAAAAAAAATAATCTTAAACTACGTATAAGCACGTCTTTTTTATCGTGAAAGTCTCTAACACAGTACTTCTTGTTCTGAAGGCCACAGTTTGATCCCTGAAACCAACCACCCTAACCAAAATCTTCAGTTGGATATTTGAGGTTCTCCTGACAGTGCCTACGAAAAGTAGTCTTCTTGGTTGTAACACTACATATATTGGAGAGATCCCAACGTTTCGGAGGTACATATTACCTCCATCTACAGGGTCAAAGAATAAACCAGGCAAGAAACCAGAAGCAACCACCTTCCCTCCTATCCAACAGGTACAAGGGACTCTCTTTCCAAGGGTAAATCGGCCAGGGTAAAAAGCAAACCACTCACATCCATCTAGTGCCAAGGTTAAGAATGTATGGAAGTATACCTCCACTCCCACATATGTCTTTATAGCGTGATGCTTAATTAATTAATTAAGTACAGGGACAAACAAAAGGTAGAGACAAACTTCATGGTGTTATTTTATTTATTTATGGTTTGTTTAATGACTGCTGGTGCCTCAGGCTATATAAAGTTGATTGATAAGACAATTAGTGAATAATGAATTGGAAAGAATGTGGAAAAGAGCAGTCATGACCTAATCTTAGGCACTATCTCAGCATTTGCCTGGAGGAATGAGGAAAACCATGGAAAACTTCAGTCAATATAACTTGTCTGTGAGCCAAGATTTGAATCTAGGACATCCTGAATGTGAAGCAGAAGCGTCATCACTAACTGCACCATTCAGTATCATGTTATAGTTAGTACTTCGGCCTCTTATTCTAGAAGTACTGGATTTGAATCTCTACCACAGACCATCGATCTTAACAAGATGTCCATGGCTTTCTTAGTCCCACCAACAAAATTCCAGAACAGAGCCTTAAAATAGATCTTCTTCCGAATTCATTATTCATAATCAGTCTCTCATTCAATACTACCTAACCTATATGGCTGAAATAACTTTCTTATAAACCAAGCAAGAAACCAGAAAAAACTAAGCCATAAAATGTAATTAAATAATTAAGTAAGGAAAAGGAATTATATGTAGCCACTTGATTAAGGAAAACAAAGATAATGACTAACACCAGGATGTGATCCATGGTCTATCTAAATGCAAGTCCAAACCCAAGAGGGATTTGTGAACAAAGTGACAATGGGGCAGATTTATTTGTTTTCCTTTCATTTCACTTACTGCCCCATACTCATCTATCATCCCAGCAGATTTGACCAGCCAGAATGTTATCATAACTTTTGTTCCCAGTAGGCACTCTGCTCTACCGTGGCTGGATAGAGCCAAACATCGCTGTCAAATAGTCACAATTCCTGCTTCATATTGTGACATAAAGCCTGACAGCTAGAATAACGGAACCAGAGAAACAGCCATTGCTAGACAACGGCTGTGTAAACATACAATACCAGAGTGACATATGCACGCAACAATGGAGGTACTGTTGGAAGTGGTGTTCTCTGTGTGGCCCGCACTGAGGCTATGTAAGGACTCGATATTTAGTTGAGAGTTAGGAAGTATCCTGCATGGAAGCAGGTTCAAATACATCTACTGTAGCCCCATGAGCCATAGGAGGCAACAAAAATGGAACCCACTGCCTGTGGGTATACCTGGGCCACTCTCTTCCTGAGGAATACAAATATGGGGACCTGGCCCTCCAGGTGGGGGGAGTTTCAAATATGAGACAGTAAAATATGGCCATGAGTCCCGCAGGACTCGGTCCTGAGAATGACTGCATTGGCAAGGGCCAGCAGCAGGTGTAAACAACAGACCCATCCTCTCATCAGAGAGGGCACTCCAGATCAACAAACCCACAACTGTCTGACAGTAATACAAATCTGATCTTGGGCCGCAGATGGGTGCTCCACACCAAGACAGACTGGCCAACTGACCATCAGTCATAACATAACTTTAACTTTGACTTTTTCAAGTCAGTTCAGCCTGGGAGATAGCAGCTGAAGGAAGTACCAGCTTAAACCAGCAATCAGAGTATGAGGTTGGTGTGAGATGGTCGCCAGCCTGCAAGAACATAAGCCTGGAAGCAGAAGAACGACTGCCCTTGAAAGCCGCTGTAAAGCAACATGACTAAGAAGACTAACCCGTGTGTGAAAGTTGTATGTGAAGTGCAGTCACAAGTTGTATGAGCATGCAATAAATCCACTTATCAATCCAGAACCTTCTTTCAATTCTCTGTTCAGAGACTGGATAATCTGGTAGATTTTCCATGGCTCTCTCCAGCCCTTTACTGTGAATGCTGACACTACCTTATAATACATATATCCTTCCCAATTCATCATTTACAAAGATCCCCCCACTTGACGTCACATAACCAATGTTAACAAAGTATCATTAGAACCAAGGGAGACAATTCAAGTTAATGGAAGGGCATGGTGCTGTATAGTCAGGTTAAAATTTATTAATGTTTTGATGGACGTACTGCCTCCATCTTCAGGGTCAAAAGACTCTCCTGACTGCATTGCTTCTCTTCAACATACTCAACAAGACAGTACTATTGGACGGTCATTGCCACAAGAACATCAAATCTCACTTAATGAAAGCAGTTCATTAATTCCATGAGTCACCAATTACGTCCATGTATCAAAGTTGATGGAGCAGTGAAACCTGAGCTGACCCAAGTTACAGTATATCATGCTGCCTGGTTAATGTTACACTCAGGTAGCAGATAGATGGAAAACAGGAATGAATGTCCACAATGTTGTGCTGCAGCATTCTGTTGCACATCGCTTGTTTTCACTCCTTATTCACCGTCTAACGTGCAAACTTGTGTTAAAATATTAAAATACACATTTTTTTTTTTATTTTAACGTTATTTTTCACATCACTGGTGCACTACATGTTTTGGCCAATATGGTCATCATGGTGCTTCAAAAATTATCCAGCACTACAATTAAGTACACATCCAAGGGCCATGCCATAGCTCTGGCTTCCCACCGCAGCAGCCCGGGTTCAAGCCCAGGTCAGGTCACATGGGATTTGTTGTGGACAAAGTGGCACTGGGGCAGGTTTTCTCCAAGTACTTCAGTTTCCCCTGCCAAATCTCATTCCACCGAGTGCTCCACATTCATCATCATCATCTATCATCCAGGACTGGTACAATAGGCCAATTAGTGGTCAATGTACAATGTGAACTCAGCCTGACACCACCCCAAGAAACTAAAAAAAAAAAGAAATGCATATCCAACCACATTACAAGAAACACCAATGTACTCCATAAATGAAATACTAACACATCTACCATTACACGTTACAGATGTACAACAACACATGGGAGCATAAATGAGGGTATACTTTGGAATTGCATTCATTGACAGAAGAGCAGCAGTTTTCAACAGCAATTTTCGAGGCTCCTGACGATGACCTTATTGGTCAAAAGATAGAAAATAATTTTAAAATTAAAAAAATGTTAATTTTAAGACTTTAACACAAGTTTTCATGCGAGAAAGTGGATACAAAATGAAGAAACGAAATGAATGTGATACCCTGACAATTCTCACTCAATGACATTTGTATATCCACTCTATACTTTTATTGTGATGACACAGAAATAATGGGCCTTATTTACACTGCAGATACTCTGCTCAAATCCCTACAGAAACTAAAATGTTGCATGGTTTTACTCAGTCCCTCTACACAAATTGTACATTTCCTCACAATGGGCCACAAACATTTCCTTCCAAGTCCTTTCCCTTCATTATTCATAACCATCATGTTTCAGTGGATGCTTCACAACATCAACCAGTCATAAAACGAAATAAAATATCCAATCAACATAACGCCATTTTCTCCCTCAGCACACATCTGATCACATGACGTGGGGTTTTCAAGAAAACTGCTAAGAACAATAACTCCACCCTCAACAAATTGCCCTTTATACTCTTTACTGTATTCTCCTTCACTCTTTCCACCTCATATGGTTTCACCCAAATTGGTCCTGTAACAACAGGCTTCTAAAGACCCAATATTTATCACTCTGTTCTCCTTACTCCTATTGGTTCACTCCTAGCCATGAAAGCATACAAGGGAGTGGAGATATAGCTCCAAAATTCTTAACCTCAGCACTATATGGAGCTGAGCAATCAGCTTATTGTCCTTGCCACTTTACCCAAGGGGTAAATCCCCCACTGCCCTTCAAATAACATTCCTCTGAAAGGTCAGCAAACATCTTCCAGACTACATGCCATGATACCCCAGGAGGTGTATTCACATTCACTGCTGTGCCTAATACACAATAAGCATTTAAAAACACCTACAGTTGCTTTTCTGAGATAAGAGATTCTCACAGCAGTGACCATGAACACACCTTCTGGGATATCATTGCATGTAGTCTGTAAAGTTCACCAACATTTATAAAGAACATACTTCCACGTAACTCTTCAATCTTCTGGGTCAAGGAATAAGAATTCATGCATGCAAGCAGCAAGCAAAGCCCTCTGTACCTTCCAGTCCCCTGAAACACCAGTCTAGACGGTGTCACAACACAGAAAACAATATTCTTCATATACTCGTATATAAGACTTGGGGACAGAAATTCTAACCTACTGGACTGGTAATCATTACACCAAGTCTGGTGTACCAATGTAAGCAGAAACTGCTGCTACCTGGCAGTTAGTTAGCAAGATATTGATGAGAGGTGATTTGTTATGCTACTGCAGGGTGCGTGCCTCGTTATACCATTACCGTCGTCACTAATCATGCTCAAAATGTCTTGCTGGGTGCCTATAATAATCACAATTCCATTCAACTAACAATGGACATTTCATAAAATGACTGTCTGAATTTCTCTTGTGCTTTCAGATTATGATTGATACAACAACATATCATCACCTACATCACGTGTTCTAAATCTGTGACTCTAGTACCATTGTATACTCCATCAGCTATTGGAACAAGGATGCGTCATCTTCAGCTAGTAACATACACTATTATGCCATCATCAGAAACTTACTACTGGACTTTATGTAAACATTTGAAGCAGCCTCCGTAGTCTAGGGGTAACTCCAGGTACGCGGGTTCAAACCTGGCGGAGGTCGTGGAATTTTTAAGGGCGGAAAAATTCAGGGAACAAGTCCTCCGGGAGGGACTTTAAGCCGTGGGTCCCGTGTCGTAGATTTATGGCACGTAAAAGATTCTCATGTCTCTAGGAGACCTCTGAGCAAAATTAGGCAACACATTTCCTGCCCAAGTAGTTTCCAATGCCTCTGGTAGATGGGGGAAGTATCAGGTACCGGGATGAATGGGGGCTGATAGCACACACCAGTACCGGTAGGGTATGGGGACAGCAGAAATTAAAGGGGGACGCACAATGGACCAATAACTGGTCTAAGTGCATGGGGAAACCCACCCCCTCTAATAATAATAATAATATAATGTAAACATTTGTCTGTGCAGTACTGCCTGTGTCATATTTCCAAATAATTATCAATAGAATAAAGGTTCCAGACATTATTCTCCAATCTGGAGAACACTCTTCCAAAATCATACTTTGAAATTTTCCACTCCGTATTGGCATTAATTTTTGTATAAAGTTCAGAAACATAAATCTCAAAATGAAACTGGCAGAAATGGAATATGAAAATCCAAGACATAACAGCAATTTCAGGCCTAACATACAAGCTCCAAACTAAGGTCAAATAAGATGAAGTTGAGGTTCTCACAATAGTGGCTATGAAAGAGAGTTCCATCTTATGGGATGCATTGATTTTTTCTTTTATGCTTACAGTCTTCTGGGATGTGGCGCCATTAGTCTACTCGACAAGAAGCAACATTTCTCAGCAACCTGCTTATCCACCTTCAGGGTCACATTCCAGAAAAACTGTATATTTAAACCTGTAAAGTCTGAATTTATTCCAAATAATATACACAACTGCAATTCATACCTCACAGGAAACAAATTATATCTCTGCTACAAAGCGGAACCAGTTAATGCTGTTTAGGGTGAGAACCATATGAAACACACACTGTGGGTAGAATGCAGACATTTTGAATGATATAGCAGGTAACCACTAGGTTTAAGGGGTTTATCCTTACCAGCGAGATTTTAACCGTCAAAACAGATATACTGTCCACCCAACCGTCCTATTAAATTGTTCTTCTCCCAAAAGTAAAGCAACCAGAATGTGAAAGTGGTAACACCAATCAGACCACGGTAAAGAAAGCACAGTTTCACTTCCATTCGCCTGACATGGTGAGCTGCCTAGGTGCAGAATGAGCTTCAGCATTACCTTTGCCTTATCTTCCCCTTTAGAACAAGTATCAGACATGAATTTCAGAAGAGGCCAATTTATGAGACAGGGGCACCTACAAGACAGACTATGCTGAATGTATAGAATAACTTTAAAAATGCTATTATATTCATGAAGAGCTATCAGTCAATGTTGTTTGGTACTAAAATATTAAAGATTCCACCTGTAAATGAAAAGTTCACTTAAGGTGGCAGAACTGACTATCTTCAATGATGTAACAACCTCATTAAAATATGAAACAGGGTCATGTAAAAGTAACTGGACGTGTCTGGTAACAACAAACTAAATTATTATTTTTACAGGTAGAAATGGGTTACCATCTACAAAGGAGAGATGTTAGTAGGACCTCTAAACAGATACACCCACAAAATCCTAATGAAAACAGGGAATGCTGGCAACCCAGGCAAATATGGTTGGAAGAAAATACCACACATCCTTCCTTTAAACCGTAGGAGGAGGAGCAGAAGGAAAAGAAGCATGGAGCAGATGAAGATGAAAAAAGATAATAAAAATTAAAGTGGAGACAAGACAGCAGAGATGACAACAGAAAAGGTAATGAAGGGGTGGAGGACAGGAGACATGCCGCTGTGGTCTAGTGGTCAGAGTTCCTGCCTACAGATCCAGAGGTCCTGGGTTCGACTCCCAGGACTACCAGATTTTCTGAGGAGTAGAGGGTCTGGAACAGGGTCCACTCAGCCTCGTGACAATAACTGAGGAGCTATTCCAAGGAAATAGCAGCTCTGGACTAGAAAACCGAGATTAACGGCCATGGGGATCCACTGTGCTGACCACAAAAGTTTGCACTAACTTCGCTGACAAGAGGGTGGTCACTCAGTCAGTATAGTTCACTTGCAGACTACATGCCAAGGAGTTTTTGCTTTGTTTGGTGGGCAGGAGAGCAAAAGGTGGAGGAGGATGGTCATCGTCATCTTTAAAGAGAACAAGGAGGAGGAGGGGAGCTGTCTATCCATATCTTCTTTCTTTTTCTTTCTTTCCTTCCTTCCTTCCTTCCTTCCTTCTTGTTCTCGAATGATGCTATCAGTATCCAGACTATATAGTGTCAGATGACAGGATTATTCATGAATGTGGAGCAGTTAGTGGGATAAAAATTGACAGGGGAAACCAAAGTATTTGAAGAAAACCAGCCCCAATGCCATTTTGTCCATTGCAAATCCCACATGACCCAACATGGGACCGAACCTTGTCCGCAGCTGCGGGAAGCTGGTGACTCTACACATTTACTAAATCCTTGATTCTGATGCTATCAGAATGTTGAGGCTGTTACTGTACTGGTGACACCATGACCTCTCCTCATTTATTCTTTCACACACTTATCACCTCATGGGGTCTCCCTTCACAGAACACAATGGACCTGCGCCCATGGGGGGGCCTCTCTACCTATCAGTCATTGTACATCCAGAGAAGTCATTCACACTTCCAAGGTGCATAAACACTGTACAAAGTGCAACTTATTCCAGAAACAAAAAAGTGCAAAAAACAATGAAACTGGCTCCAGAACACAGACAGAGCACCTTCTTGAGATTATGCTGTAACCTGAATCTTGTTTCTGTTTATGACTACAGGACTGATGGAGGTGCAGAGACAATTACAAAACAAGGACCATAATATTACGAGTTACTGAACCAACAAAGAATGAAAATGGTAGAATACAGAGCATATGTGGAGGAAACATGTCATGCAAATAAGAATTTTTCTGTAAAATTCAAGGGAAGACATCCCTTTGGACACATACATAAGACAAGTATATGTTCTAATGACAGACTTGTTTAATGACTAATTTAAAATTTATTAACTCTAACTTGACAAAGCAGAGATCTTCTTGAGAAGCTAACTGTCACTTAACTAGACATGGAATTCCCTAGACTGGTGGAGCCCAAAAGTTCATTACCATGTTCACAAGAGCCTGCCACAAGTGTATATGTATGCATGAGTAAAATGGATGACTGTAGACAAGTTGAAAGTGATTCAAACTGTGGAAGAAGTATTATGATCATGCCCTCGACATCACCACATTTAGAACACCCCAAGGCTGGCATAGTCTCCAGCACAACTGGGGACAACACAACCAGAGAGTGAAGCTGACCATTCACGTCCATCTAGTGCCAAGACCTTTGACATACAGAGCCTTACCTCACATCCCCTACATTCCTTCATGGTAAAAAACTTGAGAAAAATGGTAACACAATAAACTACACACCTTTTGGGGCGGAGCAAAGAATTTCTTTATCACAATTATTTGTGGCAGAGTCAAAAAGACTGCAAACTTCTACAATGACTGCCAAAAGAGCAATATTTGATTGCGCACTAGATGGAGGTGGTTAGCCAGCATCAAGCCCTAGCCACTTGGGGCTTGGGAGAAAAGCCCCTGATACCCACTGCACAGGAGGCGAGTTTCCTTACAGCCAGTCTGGATGCTGTGGAGAAGAGAAAAAAAAATCTCTTGGCCCTGCCAGGAACTGAAGCTTGATTCCTTCATTGTCCAGCTCATGGCACAGTCACAATACTGAATGAGCCACCCTGGCTCTTGTTATATCTCCAAGTTTTAAATTAAATTTTACATTCAAAAATATTTTTCTTCGTGCCTTTATGGACTACATGCAGCTACATAAAGCAGTCCCATGAATGATGGAAATGAGTGCACTTTAAGTTTCCAAATTATTTTCCTAATGTTATGCTTTCCTCTGGCCTATGTCAATCAGACCAAACTACTTATCACTAGCGAAAGTTATCAATTCCAACATATATGTGAACCAAACAGCTAGATATCTAAAGGGGGGGGGGGAAGTATGTTGCAGAAGGAAGTGTAACATCTAGCGAAATATGTGAATACAATCAATCCATAGGACTTTCCTTGGCCTCAGTGCAAGAAAATTAATGCCTGTACCATCTTAAAAATTCTCTTGTCCACATTTCCATCTTCCTCTTACTATCTTCCCTGTAGATTTGTAATTTCTGCTATTCTCAGCAACCTGTTCTCACCCATTTCTGCACAGTCTTTCCCTCTCTTCTTACATGCATTAAAATTTCTTTAATTGTGCATGTGCATGTGCGCGCACTCGTCTACTTACTTAGATGAAAATGTCTTGGTATGAGCTATCATGGTAATTAAATATGTAACACCTAAACAAGGTTTCAAGTTTGAGCTGTATCACATTGCACCTTTTTCCCCATTCATGATGTTTATCCTGAGCATGGCAATTGCAATGTTCACTGGAAGAATGGATGAATTTCAAGAAAGTGGCTCAAACCCGAAAGCCAATTTTATACTTAATATACTGGCCACAACAGCTTAAGAAGAATAAGTCATGTGTAGGGGGGTACACATGACAAAAATAATGGGTTCCAGATTGGATAATTGGATTTATTAGCACTTTGGTTACAAGTTCCCTTAATCACACTTACTTCAGCGCTATTGCTCATTTACACACTTTCCAGTTCACCAGTGCACACGCACTAGGATTCTCTGTCTTCACTAGTCGTCTCCTGGCAATGTTCAGGACAGAAACTATCATTTCAAACCACTATAAAGTTTTTTTCTTTTTCTTGTTCAATCATCCTGGAACCTTGGAACTCAACTAAAACTCTGCTTAGCTGCAAGTGGACTTGCATTATATATCCGTGGCACAGACAATGCAGAAAACACAATTCTACAGCAAACCACACAGAAAACACAATTCACATGATAGCTAAGGACTGTTGGGGTGTGACATCATTGTGCAGGGCCACAAAGAAGACAATGTTGCTGTATTGTTGACATCAACACATATATTTAAGTGTGTTTACTGAGCCGTATCCTATAAATATGTTGCATAATCCCACTGTTCTACTGTTGTGTGCATGTACTACTTAGCAGCAGCCATTTATGTGGCCCAACCATTCTTGCACGGAGCAAATATGCCACAGTATATAAGAACAGATGCTTTAAGAGATTTCATAAAAAGTGAGACAAGCAAATGTTTTTTATTAAATCCTTTCTGACACTCTCAATAATTCAGTCTGAAAATCGTGGAACTTATTTCCTTGCATGAGACCTGAGGTCCTCATCACATTGAATATTAAGATTACAGTCCTCGGGGATGTGATGCCATCTATAGTAAGTTCAAAAAGACATAAGCTATGGCCTTGAGATGTCCAGTAGCTTTCCTGCCCAAACAGAGATTGGCAGGTAAGCAGAGCTCAGAGCTCAGTTGCTGTAACTGAGTCAACATCATGTGCTGAGTTCCATTTCAATATAATTAGCCCATTTAATAATTAGGCCTCTCACCTTCACACACCTAGGGCCACGCCATAGCTCAAGTGGTTAGTCACTGGCTTTCCACCACAGCGGTCTGGGTTCAAGCCCAGGCCTGGTCAAGTGAGATGTGTGGTGGACGAAGTGGCGCTGGGGTGGGTTTTCTCCAAGTACTTCGGTTTCCCCTGCCAATCTTCATTCCACCAAATTCTCCAACATCATAATCACACAGGGCAGTTACAATAGGCCAATCAGTGGCCGCCATGCCGAATGGACCCAGTTGGACTCCACCCCCCCACTAAGAGAATTCACACAGCTCAGGGCTCATGTCCTACTGAACACCTTGTAGTTTGGCACAAACAAGATACTAAGATTTTGGAGGAACCTCCTGTCTCCATCGTCATGTATTCTCCCAAGAATATGGAGACAGGAGGTTCCTCCAACTCTGGTACCTATCTACCAAAAACATGGCTTCCTATACATACCAGAGGACTGAATATTAAAATCATATTCCTGTCCAATGCTGGAGTCAGTCTTAACAACAATAAAATTAAAAACAATAAATTTTTACTGGCCTTGGAGACTGTGCAAGTGTTCCAAGTAAGAAACTTAAAGGGGGTCTCTATCGGATTTGTTTCCAGCCAGTGTAGAGCACATTCCAACAGTTTTCAAATTCAAGCAAAACAAATCAGACCCTGTAGAATACCACACATTAAAATACATGGACTTTGAAGGGTTAACACACACAGTGCAATCCCCATTTAACATTCCTCAATTTAAAATGTTCTCTCATTTAACATTCAATTAGAATAGTGGCAAGTTGAGAATCTCAGTGTCAAATTTCCTCCACTTCAGGTTTCCCTCAGTTCCCACTGATCCCTAAATAAACCTTAAAATTGGAATTTTGCTGTATAACTGTGCCTAATAAAAAAGCAGTCTGCATAATTCTGTGGTGAGAAGGAATACATCCGTCACTCTGTGTTTAAAGGGACATTTTTTCTTATATGGCATAACAGACCAAAGCAATCTGAGATCCCCCATATTTCTCGGTTTCAGAATGCAGTTTTTAGACATCTGACAGGGACAGAAACAAAAAAATAATAATAAACAAAACTAAAGAAGCAAAAAAATCAAGTATACAAGAAATTCAAACTGGATGGGAAGGTTGGTCAGTCACAAGGTCTCTGCCTGGACACGACAACACAAACACAGAAAAACTGTAAACATACATCTAAGTCCTGAGTGAGATCTGAACCCACAATCCCAGCATTCAAGTGGTAGAAGAGAGTACATGTCTTAGACACACAGCTATTGTGATCAGCATTTACACCTGCAGCAAGCAGTCACAACCATGCATACACTGCTAGATGGATGACTTCCAGTCGTCCTGACTTGTGCAACCTGTCTTGAGAAACTTTCTAAATCCAGCGACTACAGGAGGAAAAGAGGAATATGCCATAATTTTATTAAGGGTGTTAAAGAAAATGTGTGGATTTAACACAAATGAAACAAAGGAGAAGAGAAGGTGACATAACAAGAAATGTCAGAATTTCCACTATTCTTTCTTCTAGCAACAGTAAACAGTAAGGATACAACAGGTTGAACATGTAGACTTGGTGAGGAGAAACAAGCAGTAACACATACAAAAAAATCAGACAGCAAAACATCAGAGAAAATTTGCACTTTTAAAGCTGATACTAAATTTCAGGAAATAAGATGTGCCAATGTGAATCAGGGTGGTCCACCCCAGGACAGCGAACCAATGTGAGTGTTTGTTGTCAGCCATAATGAGAACACGCTGACAATGAAACAATACAGAAAATGGCCATTTGTAAGAGCAAGAATACCATTACAAAGTATTTTAGGGAAATAACTTGTAGCAATATGAATTTTGTCCACTTCAGGATAAAAAGCCATACTAAACATTTGTTGTACAGCAGTGAACAGATCACAGGCATCAGAATAAAAGGAGTGCACATATTATTCACAAAAGTACAATACTACAACTAAGGCTGGGGCCACACGAGCACACAAAATGTGTCCGTTCTAACAAACGTACTTTATGACGGACGTTGCTGACAACACCACACAGTTGCAGAATGCGGTGCATAGTTTTTTGTCTGCAATAGAGCCAGAAGAAAGCATAGCATTCGCCTCTTTTGTTTATTTCTACAACAGACGTCACGACGTTCATTACAACGGACGCATTTTGTGCGCTCATGTGGCACCAGCCTAAATCTGCTAACAAATTCAGACACAGCTGAAAATTTCAAGAGAGATGTTTCTGCAACCAAACTTTTAACAAGAGATCTATCATTTGAGATATAATTGTGTACTCCGTTGAAAATCAACCAAGGTTTCCAAAGAACATATCGCCTCCATCTTCAGAATCGAAGAATAAGCCAAGCTTCGTTTGCTACCTGCTTCAAGCCGGTTTCTTGCTTCATGTATTATATCCCTGAAGAGAGAACTCTTTATAACCACTGCTGTGAGAACAGCAAATTCTACATACTTTCAACAGTCTCTAAAACAATTATAATTCAGCAAGGCATCTTTTTACCTGCTACCTAAACGGTTCTCTACTGAATGCCACATAAATGACATTGCAAATGTCCAACCTCGTGTCTGAATGTGTTACAAATTACAAATTCATGCAAAGCAACACCATTACTCCCCTTATTGAACACTAGCAAACATGGATCAGTTTACCTTATACAAGCACAGCCCAGCCTTGCAATGCTTTCTGTTGGCTGCACAACACACTCCACCATTACTAACATCAGCTGTTTCAACATCAGTGTGGCCTGAGGCATGCTGGGAGATTTTGCGCCTGAAAACACATGATTCTTATTTGGAATGTTCTACATTCAACCCCAGTCACATATTGATGCACTACATTCTTTACACAAACCTTCACCTCTGTCAGAGCTTGGATTCTGGGAGAAAAAATTGTTTTTCTAGTAGTTCTGTAGTTGTGTGAAACATGATCTCTTACTCTGGGGGAACGCCATAAATTACAAGCCTGATTTGAAGTTCTCATAGCAGTGGGTATCAAGATTATGGTGTTCAGATGTGACACCACAGGGTTTATTGGAATAATAATACAAAAACAAGCCTCTCTAGTTCAGACGATCAAATGTATGTTTCTAACTGCAGAGCCCAAAGTGTTTCTGTAGGAGATTTTTTAAGTGTCCCTACTCTTCTTACAGCAATTATTGCATGTATCCTTCCTGAGAAGGCCTCGCCATAGCTCAAGCGGTTAGTCACTGGCTTCCCTCCGCGGCGACCCGGGTTCGATCCCGGGTCTGGTCAACTGGGATTTGTGGTGGACAAAGTGGCACTGGGGTAGGTTTTCTCTGAGTACTTCGGTTTCCCCTGCCAATCTTCATTCCACCAAATTCTCCATCATCATAATCACCTGGGGCAGGTACAATAGGCCAAGCAGTGGCCGCTGTGCCGAGCAGACCCAACCGGACTCCACCCCCCACTATGCGAATCCTTCCTGAGGAGTTCAGCACACCATAACAATGAGCATGTTATCACAACCTGGGTCCCCAATTGGGGCTACAATTCTGACCTGGCACATGGCTGGACTCACAGCAAAGAACATTTTATGGGGCACTGAAATCATACACCTATTCTAAATAAGCCTACAGGAATCTAGGTAAAAGATAAAGTTATCCATGTAACGGGCCATGGAGGCCCACAGGGTTGTGAGACATCAAGGTCCCATATTTTCTAAACAATCAGCTAACAGATGGCTGTGAGGTTGTCAGCCTTATGTGCCAGCCTCCCTTTAACCCCCAGAAAGATTCCTGATACTCATTTCTGTTAAGAGGTTGAGTCAACCCCATGGCCATAGTCCAGCTGAAAGGATTAGGTAAATTGAAAAATCCAATGATCTCATCAGGAATCAAACCTGGGACCTTCTGGCTTGTAGCATAGTGCCTCAACCAACTACACTACTACTACACTACTACATGCCCCACAGGAATCTAATAAAACTGAATTTCACAACAATAAAATTAACTGAATAAAGAACAGTATATATTTCACAGAACTGTAAATGTCTGTATTTCTACATATTCTGCGTTATAATTTAACCAGAGACTTTTAATCTGTAAAACCAAACTGCAGCCTCACCTTGCTGCAACTGGGTGAGAAAGTCTACTACAAGGTCGGTAGTGAGACCACAGCACTGCTTAAAGTTGGGCGCAAAGTTGTCCCAACCACGGAAGATGCGGCTAGTTTTGCGTAGCCAGTTTTGTACCATAGGCAGCAACAGGTGGTTGACGCAGTATAAGGCAAACTCCGGACCTGATAACACAAGCATTAACTTACTTCAATCAGACATATTAATGTTTAAAATTGTGTGTTAAAGGAACAAATGCATATACAATATTAATGGAAAAACCTCATGGAATGAAGCTGCTTCAAAAACTGGGGAATAAATTGAAGAATAATGTAACACAATCAGACCTGGTGTCATTATGAAAGCATTAACTGTAAAGTACAGAGAAGGCCAGGCTGGAGAGAGAGAATTACCATGCAGGTCTGAATATGTCAAAATTTTTCTATCACCTACTAACATTATTTCATAACTGCTAAACATAGGACATTACAGTGAAATCCTTATTTGACAATTTTAAAGCCCAGTGGTTACTATACGTACCACCTGCTTTAACGTAGCAGAACTCTGCATTCTTCCCATACAGAGTATTTAAACATTTCCTATGATTCTCATAATAAAAAACCACTGTTTCCATAAAGCGCATTAACCGGCTGTCTTTGTAGCAAAGACATAATGTGCTTCCTGTGAGGTATGAATTGAATTTTTGTATACGATTTAGAAGAGATTCAGTTTTTAAAGGGTTAATGAATCTCCAAATTGTCCAGACCGCCTCCAAGGCCCATCCAGCCTATTTAGTGGATACTGGGGGAGGGGGGGTTAATTAATTTAATTAATTACGCACATGGACAACTTAACCTTTTAACTTTACCTCAAGGAATGGCTTTTCTTACACTAAATCAAGATTTTTACTAAAGATAGGTTAAGCAGAATAAGAAACTGTTTCTGTACAAACAAACACAATTATGCAATCAGTAACTTCAAACTAATTTCTAAAATAATTAATGACATATGAAATCAACAATGAAAGAACCCTTAGTCAAGAATCAAAGGTACTGTGATGCCACAAGTTGTGAGGCTTCTGTGCATGTTAAATATGTGACATTACTCACCAGACATTATGGTTGTGTGTAACAATTCCCAGCAAGAGAAAATATTAATACTGACATGTCACACTAAACCAAGAACAAGCACTGGAAGGTCAAAATTCACTAAAATTGGAAAATCATACACTGTTTACGCTGGGCTTTGATTAAGACTAGAAAAAACATCCATTAAATACAGGATTTCACTAAACGTGACAACACTACATCAGGATTTCACTGTACAGTAAACCCTTGCTAATTCAGAGTAATTGGGGAGGGGGAGATCATCCGGCTTAAGCGATATTCTGATTAGTGAGGCAAAAGACAGCCCTTTAAGACAAAAAAACTTAGAAAACAAATACATGAAAAAATTAATAATATTGGTAGTGCTGCTGAAAATAAAGGAAAAAAATGTCACTGTAGCAATTTCTTCCTCTGTCAAAAGCTGAAATCCAGTGTCTCAGTCATCCAGCTAAAGCCAATCTTGGATATTGTCTTGTGTGGTTTCAGTCTCTCCAGCTGCCCTCAACACAGCCTGAAAGTCCTCTTGCTCATAAATCCCATGTGTCTTTTTCAAAGTATGTACTCAACTGTGAATTGAATTTTTTTTTCTTCTTCTATCTGACATCTGGATTGACCATAACTGGATTACCGAGTGTTTACTATAGTTTGAAGTCATTATTACCAACCTGGCACATGTATGAGATCTCTAAGGAGCTGAAACAGCGTGTCGAGAGTGTGGGGTTGGAACTTGTGAGGACACGTCACAGTAGCACTAGCCAATCCCTCCAACAACAAGAACCACACACGTAAGACACCACTGGGCTGGTCCAAGGCATCCAATGAATACATATCAGTTGGCAAAGGCCACAATGGTCTATACATTACATCATTTGTCTCAAAGTCCTCGTCATCGCCATCAAATCGAACCACTTCCATGTTTGGCAGCACGGCATCCACTTGCTGCGGGCAGTTATTCAGCTGAATCCTGAAATAACAAAGTCAAAAAATCAACTCATGTAAGACATTGTGCTTACAAAAGCTAATAAGTAATTATGGTTGAAAACTTAATTAATTCTACAAATATGACATACTCTAGGTTTAGGGCAATTCAGAAATCCCATCAGCAGACAAAACCACAGTTCATTCATAGACAAAACAATATGCTTCCTGCCATTTCCCCACGTTCTTATACTGTCCTGGTACTTCGAACGGTAATTACACCCTAATAAATGTCAGGGTCACTATATCATATCATTAGCTAAAACTTTCAAAATGCATGTGAGGATAAAAATGTTAACATTTTTACTGCACAGAGATATTGGATTCAGGTCTCTCACCTGAGGACGGAAACAGATCCAGTTTCCAAAATGTTGTGTTTTTCTTAGTTATCTTAACACTTTGCGGACCGCGCACCGTTTAAAAGGTTTTTCGCTTTTAAACATGGCAGACCGTTGGCGTGTTAACAGGCTTTTAAAACACGATAAGTTGCAACACACTATACCTCTCTCTGGCCCCACCTAGCTAGCACGTAGCTGCTTGCAGTTGCGTTATAAGGCTCTGGAATGTCTGCTGACCAATCAGTTACTAGACCTCGCTGTTAACTCTATGCCCCTGCAAAGGAAAATAAATTCCTTTATTTCTTCAAGCTTTACGTAGCAAGCTGTCAGTCAGTAGTTCAATATGGATCAAAGACCAAAGCGGTTGACACCGAAGCGATTTCTTGGAGAACAAGAAATATCTGACTTTTTCTCCGATGAGCTATCTGACATCCCTTGTGAGTCTGCTAGTGATAGCGACTCACAATCTGATAGTGAGTGTGGCAGGGGCGAACAACAAATTGTGACCACATGCAGTGAAAGTGAAAGTGACCGTAGCTCCAACGAATGTGCGGGTAGCAACATTGCGGGGAGAGCCACATGGGGAAAAGTAGATAAAACGCCTGTTTGGGACAGTTTACTGGAAATCCAGGGGTGAAGCAAATTCCATCAGACCCAACGCCAGTGTCTGAAGTAGCGGAACTGTTTTTTGGAGATGTGGATACTCGTGTTGTGAATATGATTTCCACAATTCACAATTCGAGCATGGTTGATGTTCAAAGGAGACATGGACAGGTAAAGAAGCCTGTTTGTATTTCCAAGTATAACATGTTCATGAAGGGAGTTGATAGAGCCAATCAGTACTTGTCCTATTATTCTCTTCCTCGGAAAAGAGTAAATTGGACAAAGAAAGTTGCCTTGTGGCTTATAAATTGTGCCATTTTCAATTCATTTTTGGTTTTCAAAAATCTAAACCCTCATTCAAAATTGAAATACAAGGCATTTCTGCTGAATGTGGCAAAAGCCTGGGCTACAGACCACACGGTGGCAGCAGAACCGGCGGCAGACAGTCTTAGTACGACCGGGGCCGTCTACTCCCACCCCACACAGGCCTCATTTTGACCCTCCTGGGCGACTCTCGGATGATATGCAGAAACATACCCTCGCGAAAATTGTGAAGAGTGAACATTTCAAGGGGAAGCAGCCTTCTAGGCAAAGCTGTGTTTGCGCAATTCACAAGAAAAGGAGTAGGACTGCCTATATTTGCAAGTTTTGTGTAATGCCACTTCACAGAGGGGAATGTTTCGAGAAATATCACACCCTCAAGCACTTCTAGAAGCATTGGTAAGTGTTCTCAAAAAAATTTTAGTTCATAAAATTAATTACGAGATTTCATATTAATTTTTAAAGTGAACAGTGCATAAGTTAGGGTAGTAGGTATAAAAATGCCGGTCCGCACGGTGATTTAAATATTTAAATTGCCGGTCCGCAAAGCGTTAAAAACCAGGACGATGGATAAAGTCTGAAAATCCAATATCTCTGTGTGTTATACACCATCGTCAGAATCCTATAGTAACTATTTTTACTGCAGTTACCAAAACTCTACATTCAACTACATGAACTGTCTTCTATTTGATTATGAATGATAATAATACAGTGTACCACTGGACACATTACTAACCTAGCTACATTCATCTCGAATCCTCAGAACCCATCTTCCATCCACCTCAACAGTGTCCTCTATCTCACTTTACTCTTCAAAGTGACTGTTTTTAAATAGGTTTTCCAACTAAAACTCTCTATATGCGTATATTCCTCGTCTCCCCATCCAAGCTACATGTCCAATTGTCCATGTCAAATTGCCCATATTTCATTACAAAAAAAAAGAAAGTTCTGTACTTGTCATTTGAAATTCACCAACTATGTGAGAGAATTGCATGTATCAAGATGCATTATTGCACTGTTAGGAATTTACAGCAAGCACTCCTAGAAAAAAAAATCCATGAAAACAAAGAACAGGATTACAGCAATTAAAAATTGTTCATGTCATGTGCTATGGAGAAAATGAAGGCTAAGAAGCTATCAGTACTGACATATCAAAGAGATTAGCACTTACCTATGAGCTGTGTGAAACATGGGACAGGCTGGCATGCTGTACATAGAAGCAAGGATACCAGAACAGCGAGTGAGGAACTTCAGCGCGGCTATGCACAGTTCCAGTGATGGGTCTGAATCAGAGCCGTCACAGCCAGAGGGTTCACTGCCGCCAGGAGGCACATCTTCAAGTTCGCCTGTAGGATGTCATTGTTATATATTCTGTGTACAGTGCTACCATCAATATACTACTGTGTAGCCTGGTAGAAGTTTTCCACCACTGCAGAGGAACATACTGCCCCTACCTTCAGGGTCTGCTTTGTACCTGATTCTTGTTGGCTTCTTGCTTAGCTTGCTCTTCAGCCCCGAAGATGGAGGTGATATTATGTCTCTCTAAAGCTTCAGCTATCTTTTACTGGACAACATAATATTACATAACAACAGATATAATGCTTCACAGTTATCAAACCTTTAAGCAATGTTTTTTTTAATGCTAGTGGGGTGGGACTAAGTCCCTTGTACTGCGGCCATTTCTAGCCTATTGTACCAGCCCCAGATGATAGGTGAGGGTGATTGTGGAGCAATTGGTGGAACGAAGATTTGCACGGGAAACAGAAGTACTCGAAAAAACCTGCCCCAGCGCCACCTTGTCCACCACAAATCCCACTTGACCAGACCCGGGATCAAACCTGGGTCGCCATGATGGGAAGCCAGTGACTAACTGCTTGAGCTATGGTGCGGCCTTTTTAAGCAGTTACTACAGTCACAAACATGCTCCAACAAATTTCTGCAGTATACCAGGCACCCAAAAACAGAATTTTGTGGTCAACTGCCATAAAAAACTGAACCAAACTTCTTTTGTATTTGGATTTTAAGAAATGCTTAGTAAATTCTACAACAAGTTGTAAACAGGTTAAACTTACTGGGGCCACGAACATGCTTTAGCAAGCATAGGATACAGTCAACAGCAGCATTGGAGAACACAAGTAGATTGTCTGTATCTAGGAACACCTCAAAGACATCCAGTAAAGCATGTAAATGGCTACTGCTGGTTTCATCTTGAGAATGACTGCTTGACAGCTTCACAACACGCAGTGCTCCAAATAAGGGCCGCCAGCCAGATCGAATTTCTGTTCTATTTGCTTCAACAAATTCGCAGATGCAGCTTATAATCTGAAAGGAAAGGGTAAAGACTTACCTATTTTCAGTTATTTAATCATGCTGTTTCAACCGTGCTGCTGAATAAGACACAGATGATCATGAATGCTATGATATGAAATAAGCACCATTTCAGTTTCAGAACAAGATGGCTCTACAGCACATTACAGGCTTCTAATTTTATTTATTATTTATTTGTTACATTTTTTTAGGGTGGAGTGAAACTGAGTCCCTTGGTACTTACACACGACAAACAGACCTTTGTACCAGCCTCAGAAGATATACAAAAGAAATGGAGCATTTGGTTGGATGACAACCGGCAGAGGTAACAGAGGTATTTGGAGAAAACCAGCCCTAGCACCACTATGTCCACCACAAATTCCACATGAACTGACCTGGGGTTGAACCCAGGTCTCGGCTGTGAGAAGCCAGCAACTAACTACTGGAGCAATGGCACAGCACATATCGCCTACCTACTGCTACTGTAGTCGTTCAGCATCATCAGTAGTCAGAATTTTGAGATCTTTATACACCAAACTTTCATGTCACAATTAACTAACCTGGTCCTGTACATCAACATCACATAGTTCCAAGCAGAGCAGGTTTTCAAATGGTTTGAACAATGCCTCATTGAAGTGAAAGTGGGGCAACTCTGCCTGCTCATTTAGCACCGCTGTAACTGTATCATGAATACAGGCCACCGCCTTCTTCGAGACTGCACGCTCCTTGTGGCAAGCCGCCTGTAAAACAAGATCAGGATCATGAACACAGAATTTTCAGAATACATCATTAAAAGGGCTTACAGAGAGACAAAGCTATAGACAGGAAGTAGGTTTGGTTTCTTAATTTACTGATTCACTGATTCTCAGAATACTTAATTATGCTGTATCTACTGCAGAAGTTACACAGCAGTGATGGGAATGCGAACATGATCATGAACCGTGAGTAGGTATGATAGGGTATGTTTGTTTCATTTCAGATCTTACCTACTTATGATTCATGAGCATCTTCCATCCCCTTCACTGCCATGTAACTTCTGCAGCAGTAAAGTAAAAAAGGTAAAGCTATCCCTGTAACAGGACGTGAAGGCCCATAAGGTTGTGAGACATTGAGGGTCCCACATTATTTTGACAATCAGCACAAAGATGGCGGTAAGGTTGTCAGCCTTACACACTGACCGCGCTCTACTCCCCCAGGGAATTTATTTAATTCCTGGTACTAATTTCTGTTAGAGGCTGAGTTGACCCCAGGGCCATAGTGCTGCTGGTAGAATTAGGTCAATTGAAAGAAAATCCAATGACCTCACCGGGATTTGAACCCATGACTTTCCAGCTTGTAGCATAGTGCCTCAACCAACTATGCTACCACGTGCCCCCTTTCTGCAGTAGAGACAGCATAATTAAGTATTCTGAGAATCGTGAGTAGGTAAGATCTGAAATGAAAAGAACATGTCCTACCTTCAGGTACCATCCCAACACTTAGGCCATGCCATAGCTCAAGCGGTTAATCGCTGGCTTCCCATCACAACGGCCCAGGTTCAATCCTGGGTCTGGTCAAGTGGGATTTGTGGTGGACAAAGTGGCGCTGGGGCAGGTTTTCTCCAAGTACTTCGGTTTCCCCTGCCAACCTTCATTCCACCAACTGCTCTACAATCACCCTCACCTATCATCTGGGGCTGGTACAATAGGCTAGAAGTGGCCGCAGTACAGGGGACTTAGTCCCACTCCACTAGCAATAAAAAAAATCCCAACATTTACCTGGGAAGACTAAGGAAACCCACAAAACCTCATTCATAACAGCTGGTAACTCAACAATGATTCAAACCAGATACCTCCTTAATGTGCACCTATAGCCACATTAACCTGTTTTAAAGGTCACATAGCAGTGAATGGGAAATAACAAGATCTTAAAATTATCTGAGAAAATTATCAGGGAAAACAATAATGACTGATTTAGGGGAAACTTTCCTATAAGAACTTCAGAAAACTATGTTTTTTTAATTTAATCTTGATTTATATAACAAATTTTCAATAACTAAGATTATACTTGTATTAGAGTTAATAACTGAACAGTTAGCAAACTACAAACTGGAATGGATTTGGAAATTGTCACAGCCTACTTTCAGGTTCTAGCTCACCATCTGTCTGGAGAAATGGAGGGAAAACCCACAAAATACCTGGCATGATAGTCAGTCTCCAGGCCGAGATGGGAACCTAGGCCTCCCAAACACAACACAATGTTAAATGAAAATCACAATCAATTTCATTCAGGCAGGCTTCACACCAGATACTTTAAAAATACACAGCACAAACACTAACCAGCACACCATGACTGATAACCGATGAGAGAATTTTATTAAAACTGATCTTGGGGAACTACTTCACAAGCATGTGCATTTGTGGTGCAGTGATGATACATCAATTTTTTTTGGAGGGGGGGGGGAAGGATTTTTTGAACAGGAAAGTGCAAATGCAAGCACATGCACAAAACACATATTTAATGTGCCACAAGACTGTGACCTGATAAAATCACCTCAAGCAATTAACAGTGCCAATTTAGAACTGAACTTATGTGACTGATTGCAAAAGAATATTTTGTCAGTCTTATGTTTTTTAATTTGCTTAGTGGGGGTGGAGTGCAACTGGGTCCACTCAGCACGGCGGCCACTGACTGGCCTACTGTAGGCTGCCCCAGGTGATTATGATGATAGAGAATGAAGACTGGCCGCCGCAGTGGGAAGCCAGTGACTAATTTTTTTTTTAAATGCTAGTGGGTTGGGACTAAGTCCCTTGTACTACGGCCACTTCTGGCCTATTGTACCAGCTCCAGGTGATAGGTGAGGGCGATTGTGGAGCAATTGGTGGAATGAAGATTGGCAGGGGAAACCGAAGTACTCGGAGAAAACCTGCCCTGCCACCACTTTGTCCACCACAAATTCCACTTGACCAGACCCGAGATCGAACCCGGGCCACCATGGTGGGAAGCCAGCGACTAACCGCTTGAGCTATGGCGCGGCCACTTTTGTCAGTCTTAGTGAAAGCCTAAATTCTTACAAAATAGTGTACCCACACATGTATGTGACGTCAACAGAAACGGCTACACGTTACCTCCATGAGGTGAGGTCCAACAACTGACCAAGCTCTCATCACATGAATAAGAGGACGACCACTGCGAACAGTTTTCAGCATCACATCACCAACCCGATGTAACAGCAGCAACTGGAAGTCTCCTGACAGAGATCCAGTACTGCCTCTGGGGGACTGAGCTCGTCGTGGCCACCACAGCTTCCCTGATCCAGGAGTACCAGAAGATCCTGCATGCTGCGAAAGTGTAGAGAACAACTGCACCTGTGATGCTGCAACCAGTGCTGCTAGGAAACTAGTCTGGGCTTTCAGATTCAACTTCAGCGCAGCATCATCAAAGAGCCTAAACAGCCACAAATATACATACAGTGGTCAAAGAATTTGTCAGATTTGGCCTCAAGAAGTCCACACAAAAAACAAAAATAATGTATATCTGGTAGTGCAGTTCTACTGTGAGCGTGGATTCAGGTGGAAGAATCAAATGCTCTCCCTGATCAACATGTAAATTGTAAGATTAAAGATTTTCATGGTGGTGACTATGAGGAATGACCTCTTCTGAGGTGCGGCACTCTGCAGATCTTGTGTGAACCGACGTTTCAAAGGAACGTATCGCCTCTATCTTCTGCAGCCACCTGCCCATGCTGGTTCCTCACTTGCACATTTTCCTACCCTGAAGATGGAGTCGATATGTTCCTCCGAAACGTCGGTTCACACAAGATTTACATGGCACCACATCCCAGAAGACAGTATCCAACATGTAAATTCATTCCAAAGCTCCATTATATTAAAAAAAACTCACTGGAATCCAAAGTTCAACACATCTAATACCAATGCCTGCTACAGTTTCATCTACCTTCCATCCTCAGAATGTGTGACCTGTAAAAACAATGAACTTTCCAGTCATTTAATATTCTACATTGCCCACATTCTTCATGCTGCTTTAGGACCAACAATCTCCTGAGCAAATTGCTTTAAACACTCACATATATACATTTTTCCCTCAAACTAAGAAACCACATTTTACAACTATACAAAACAATGGATAAATTAATGTTTTATATATATATATATTGTAACGTGTCGGCAAACCAGAGGAGTAACTGCTATGGAAACGCTAGAATAGACCGTTACAGAGGAGACAACAATTGCTCCATTGTAGTTCTAACAGGAGTCTCCATGGTTATAACAGATGGTTCATTGCCTAACAGCGGCCAAGGTTATAAAAGCCCAGTTTCGACGAGAAGTCTTCAGTCTTCATCGAGCCAGCTAAGAAGCCAGCCGTGATCAAGCCTCCGGAGAAGAAAGTCTCGGATCAGCATTCGGAGAAGAGAGTCCAGTGTCTCGCCGNAGCAAATTTATAAACAGGCAGAATGATAACAATGGTTGAACTGAACAGTAACATTCATTTCCTGAATTTATTCTTCATCTTATTTAAACACAGTAACCACTAATCTGTTCAGTCACTATCATATTGCGTAGCATGAAACACAATATCAGTTCAGGAGCATTCCAGAGGTACCCAGTTTGAACATCAGATAAGACACAAACTTATCCTGACTCAATTTTCCAGCCAGATGGAGGTGTGGTCAGCTTCATCCTCCAGCCACTTTACCCCCAGGGGAAAAGCCCTCAGTACCCACTGGACAGGAGGCTCGGTGGACCCCAGAGCTTGTCTAGATGCTGTGGAGGAGAGAAAAATCTATTCCCTCTGCCAAAAACAGAATCTTGATTCATCAGACATCCAACCCATAGCCTGCTGCTATACTGACTGAGCTATCCCATCAACTTTCCAAAATAAGGTCATGCACTGAAAATAATGGTGATTAATTCACTAACTAATCAAAATTACTGATCAGTGAAACACACAAATTCATTAACTGCAACATCCCTGGTTAATATCTTACACCTTTAAAGACTGATATTCTTCTAAATAATATATAAAAATTCAGTTTGTACCTCGTAGAAAATATACTACATCTCCACTCCGCAGATCAACCAGTTAATGCTGCTTAGAGAAATAATCAATGTTTATTGTGAGAATCATATCAAACAGACATATACACTTGGTGGGCATAATGCAGAGAGTCCATGATAGCAACCACTGGGCTTTAAAGGGTTAATCAGAGGAACACAGTTGACAGCAACGCAGAAGGGGCACATGGAACCTTACCAAACCTCACTTACCTATCAACTTGCTGTGACAGTACACAGCTCACCCTAGCTGCATACTGATAACTCAACACCCCCTGTGATGTGATATCTGCATTGCTCTCCTGAATCAGATCTGTGATGTTTCCAGAACTTGCCACAGGCGCACTGGGAGCTGCCAAGAAGCTGTACACATCAACACTGAAAATATTAACATAACATTAAGGACAACAAAGTTACATCAAATAAGTTTCCTACAATGAATATAATACCATGATGCTCGTATCACTAGAGCACACTAAAATGCTTTCAGACCTTGAACGTTTACAATTTTAAAGGTTAGAATGTCATTTATTCCTAGTCACATGATAAGAACCAGGTATGTGAAACTTGCATCACACGAACATGATAATTTTTTCTTTCAGTCTTTCCAAGCTGGAAGTGAAAGAGACAGAACAATGGACAAAGAAGGTTAGACGCTAACCTGACTGGAGATTTATTTCCTCAGTTTCCCTTAGTATGTCCCTAAGACAGTATCATAAACCTTTCACTGCCAATTTTTTTTTAAATACTGACAAGACATCATCGCCAAATTATTTTATTCATACGTACTAACACCAACATTTCAACTGTAGAATTCCATGCAATATTCTCAACTTCACCCACTTCATGTTCTCTGGGTGCAGTGCTAGAATTCACACTTCCAGAAAGCATGACCATATGTGAGGATGGAGTGAAAAACCAAGCTCAAATAAAGTGGAAATTACTTAATATTCACAGGGAAGACCACACTACAGCTGAGAAATGACTATATTCAAGTCTCACACAGAGGGCCCTCATGCCTGGGCAAAATGCAAAACCATATTCAGGACTAGAAATGAAGAGGTTTAGAACAGGTCAAGATGACCTTCTACACCAGTATTCTCCCACCATTTATAAGCATTCTCCCATTCCATTCCAACACCATATAACATTTGCCACTGAGACTGTGTTATGAGTGCTGCTTTCTGATATGTGATGCCACACAGTCATGTAAACAGCCATCAACAATTTAGAACAGCTTGGTGCATCCATCCTCATAGCAAAGAGTGTGAAGGTGAAAGAAGCAAAATTTCTCCAAGACACTAGTAATCATCTACCAAAGTGCACACTGTTCACATCCTAGAAAACAGCAATCTTCAAGGCCACTATCAAGAGCACCTCAACTCCCACACAGTGTCATTAAATAACCACTTACCAGGTCTCCTCATCATCCTGGGCTAAGAAACTTGGTCTTTCCATATTTAAATTTTTATCGCTGTTTGAAGCTGACTGCTTTATAGCCAGTTTTGGACCCAAATTCCTGTTTTGTGACTGGCTAAAGAAGCCATGCTCCAATTTGCTAACATAAACACAACATCTGAAACAAATAATTCATAATCAAGAACAGAAACTAAATGTCAATTCATTGGATTTCTGAACATCTGCTCTACAGGCAATCACATTACTAACTTGGAGCTTATGTTTCCTGTACAGAATCCTAACCAACCTAAACACATGGGTCCAACAATCTGGGCTGTGGCTACCAAGCTCCAGTCCTCGGCCCAACAGGACATCCATACTGAGAGCATGCGAAGTGTGGAGCCTGTGTTGTTTCTGCAGCAACTTGAGCATGCCACGAGGTCGTCCCAATCTGCGTCTACCAGGGGACTCCCCTCTACCACCAGTACTGTGATCTGGACAGGCTGCTGCCGCAAGCAGGGAGAACACACTACCGCATCGATTCTGCAATCCTGCCAACATGAACATAATCACATTCTGACCTTGGAAGTTCTTCTAGAGATACTACAATAAAGGAGTACCTAGGAAAGTTTTGTGACAAGAAGTTGAGCCAGAAGTTGTAACAGATAAGAATACATATTATTATTATTATTATTATTAGTAGTAGTAGTAGTAGTAGTACTATTATTATTATTAGAGGGGGTGGGTTTCCCCATGCACTTAGACCAGTTATTGGTCCATTGTGCATCCCCCTTTAATTTCTACTGTCGCCATACCTTACCGTTACTGGTGCGTGCTATCAGCCCCGTTCAGCCAATGAGGTTGGCCGTCGGTACCTGATATTTCCCCCATCTACCAGAGGCATTGGAAACTACTTGGGTGGGAAACTGTTGCCTAATTTTGCTCAGAGGTCTCCTAGAGACCTAGAGGATCTTTTACATGCCGTAAATCTACGACATGGGACCCACGGCTTAAAGTCCCTCCTGGAGGACTTGTTCCCTGAATTTTTCCGCCGGGTTTGAACCCGCGTACCTTGAGTCATGAGGTGGGAACCTTACCCCTAGACTACGGAGGCCACTTAAGAATACATAACTACCAAATAAAATTTCTTACTGCTACTAGTTGCTGGTACTGCTCCACATTCATTAATTGTCTTATCATCAGCACTACATTGCCTTGATACTGACAGCATCCATAATCAACCAACTTCAAAAAATATATTTAAAAAAATTAGCCAAACTAAATCTAGTCCACATCCTCACACCTTACTTCCTCAGTATTCTCAGCTTTCCCATGCATGCTACATGACTTTCCTATATCCTCCTTTGCATCCCTACTACAAAGAGCTCACGCAGTTAGTTGCCAGCTTCCCATCACAGTTGCCTGGGTTCAATTACAGGTCAGGTCACATGGAATTTGTGATGGACAAAGTGGCAGTTGGACAGGTTTTCTCCAAGCACTTCTCCCACCCCAGGTCAATTCTCATTCCACCAACTGCTCCACATTCAATGACCACCCTGCCACTGACTGCATTGGACTCAATACTGACAGCATCGTTAAATTACCAACTCAAAAAACTAAACAGAAAATATTTAACTCCATGAAAATCTAGAATAAATTTACCAGAAACGGCCAAGGAATAATAGCAAAATGAATACTTGGTCCCCTCAGTGAACTGTACCTAGAATATTGCTGAGGCGGGCAGCCTTCTGAAGACCTTCAAGACTCGCCACAATACTTTCCCTTGCCCTGCGATGTTCCTCTCGAGCAACTTCTGACCCTAGCAACAGTGCCAAGCTAGATGTGACACCCAGCTGACCTCTGAGGTCACCTAGGCCAGCCGAGAGAACCGAAAGCATTGAGTCCCAGCAGCAGCTCAAGACACGACGAGACAGCTTCACACCTGGACAATGAAACACACATACACTAAGAGACAGATTCTATAATGTCAGTGTGTCATAAAAACTGTCTGAAGTGTCCTTCTGTGACTTGAATGTACATCTGAGCATGGCACATTACTGAAACCGTTGGCAACAACATACTCAATCATGCATCAAGTAAGAGGCAGACAATTTCAACAGTTTCTGTAACATGTTTCATTTCTATATAAAACTGATTTCAATTCTACATTTGAATTATTGTAAAAATGTTCATTAAAAACCCTCTGACTTCTCTAACTTTCAAAATTTTATCTATGTTATTGGACTTCTTCTTAATCAAAGTCAATTAATTAATATCCCAGTATGAACAAACTTTAACCCGTTGCCGTGGTTCGTCGTGTATGTTTCGTCAGGGATTTAAATCGTCTGGGGGGGTTCGACGTGTATGTTTCGTCCAGCTGCACACGTATGTTATAACGCCCATAATAATTGATGGTTTTGCTGTAGATTGTTAGATTTTTCACTGGCCTGTTGTCAGGAGGACTGTATTTAATGACACACGCGTTTAAGAGCGCTAAGTCGTCGTTACATATGCCTGTCTTGCAGCAACGTTCCTGTGGCTATTGCGAGCTGTTTCTGTTATGAATGATGTGTTTTCTTTGCTCCGAAGCTATAAACACCAGAGACTGATATGTGCTGGTGTTTATAATATCATATTGCCCTGAGCTGGCTATTCAATTGGAATTCTTAGAAGAGGGATGTACAAAAGTTTATGCCTGCAAAATCGATTGCTTTCGCACAGTACATAGCACCCATTTCTTAGAAAAACGCCACAATTTAAGGCAGAACACTGTG
>NW_019743147.1:2033835-2101900 GCF_002891405.2 Cryptotermes secundus | reverse complement strand
CATATTATAAGGTAAGGTTATAAAACCACCATTTAAGATCATTTTAGTGAAAGTTTCATGTTCCTATCTCATAGAATTTAAGAACAATGATGAATAAATAATTTTCGAGCAAAATTTAAATGGCCGGCTGAATATATTACCGCAGGAGCCGCGGCCGCGGAATTTAAATGACCACGTCAAAGGGTTAATGGACTCTTGAATCATCCCATCTTCTTGTACCAAAGAATTCCAACAACACACCAAGCAGTACAATTGTACACCATGGCAGACTCAGGTGCATTCACTGCAGAATTTGACAGAAATATCAAAGCTTATACATTCTCACCTGCATCTACTTCTGGGCTTGTATCAACATGTGTGGCAGCCCTCTCTAGTCGCTGACAATCAGACAGAAGTTGGCCACCCTGCTGACAGCTTCCCAGACCATCCAGATCTGTAAAGGAAAAAGGTATTATAATCACAATTCGCTTATACAGGACAGCAAATGTATCATTCACATTGAAAATTATTTTTATTAGATTGCTAATCATACACTCTTTTTATCAGAACACCTACAGACACTATTCAAAGAAAACAATTATATTACTAAAAAAGAACATGTAATAAACAGCTAAGAAAGAGCAAAGCAATATCAAGGCAAGGGTTTGCACAATAATGTAAGCATGTGGTAGATACAGGACAGAACATGCAAGTTGTATCATTCCATCAGACAAGAGGGTGTGCAGAGGTAAGGCACATAATTGCAAATAAGCTGGTATGGCTCATTTAGTCCACCTTAACATCTGTACACACACATCTATACATACAGACTGTAGAAGACCTTGTAAATAAGTACTGCACAACGTAATGATGACATAAGGAATCACTCATACAGAAAACTGTGAGACCCTTGTACTTATGGCCACACCACAATTATGTTGCAGACTGTACTGTCTGAAGTACACAGGCACATGCACAAAGTACAGCTGACATAACGAGGCATATTTTTACATGACAGTAATTATTAATGGGGTTCAGATTAGTAACTGAATTTAATGGTCAACGATTACTCTTATCTATAAAATCTATATTTTTCTGGCATTCACAGTCGTCATAGAAATCTGTCATATCAGAGTTTCTTGACTACAGGCTCCAACTATGGACTCTCCCTAATTCATCCCACTGTCGTCAGCTCTAGTGCTGCGTCGGTCAAGTTGGGTAAATTGCTAGTGGCTCTTGCCAGCACAGTTATTCTTCGTTGTTGTTAGAAAATGTCATTTTCAACTGATATGCACATATTCAGTGACACGGGAAGGTGTTTTAATAAACTACGGCATAGCAACAGATGCCTCTGCGACACTTTGGTGATTCCAAGATCCTGCATTTTCGGCATCATGTCACATTACCATTACCACCAAATTAATATATGGCAACAGGCCTGTTAAGGAATATGAAAGCCCCTGTTCCCAGACAATACACACCCCTAGAAAGAGTTAAAATTCAAATGCCTACCCCACAGTAACAGATAATTTAGAACCTCTTGTTCCATGACAATAATGTTTGAGACACTGTTTCACAAATTTGTTGTACTCCCATCTGCGGCTGATCAGCTGTCATTATACTGACAGATATTTAAAGAACACATAAAATGATAATAAGTACAACAGTAGGAAATTAAGAAAGAGCAGAGTAAACTTCCAAAAATTTTGTATATATTGTCACATATATGGAGTGACTACAGATGCGGTTTGGATTCGTAATTGGATTTACTGAACACTTACAGATCATAGCTACAAGTAACTATAGCACTATCGCTAATTTACACACTCTGCAGTTCACTACAGAATGTACTCAGCCTTCTCAGTCTGCTTATCTTCACCAGTTCTGGTAATGGATTCCAGTGGTGGACTTTCCCCTTCCTCTGGGTTCTCACACTGTCCGTGCCTCAGCTACCAGCTTCTAACAGCAACACCTCGTAAGGACTGAGCCCCTGCAGTCCTCTAATTAACTCACTCACTCACCAACCAACTACTCTTCATGTCACTACCTGACTCTCACTAATTGCGCCGCTTATAACATCTTGGGACAGACCGCATACAAAACACCATTCTGCTGTTGCTGTGTCTTTGTTGTGTTTGTGTCTGTTGGAGAGCCCATAATTGTTGCATCACATTGCTGCCATGGAAAAAACTTTTTGCAGAGCCGTTACTTTGCAACAGCTGTTGTAAATTTGCTTATGCCATAGTCGTTGCCTAGCAATGGGTCTAGGTGCCACAGTATTAACCCAGTCACATCTGTAAGTGCCTATATGCAGCATTGTGATGGCCTGTATCATCAGGAGAGCACAAATGTGTGAAGGGTAGGCTCACTTATCTTAATGCTTCATCAAACTGAAATCGCTATCTCTGCTCTACCATTGCCTCCTATAATACATACACATTCCATATTGACAGATCACAGAGAAATTTCTAACCAGTATCAGTACATATTGCAGTTAAAGAGTTTTGTTTAATTTCCATAAAAAGCTGGAGATAAAATGAATATCTAGGAAAATGTTTCAAGATTCAGATGGGTTAAACAAATTGCATACAACTGACAACATCTAACACAGTATAAATTTAATCACTCAACCGCTGTTACATATCTACATAGCCTATAAACTGGTATTATCAGAATAAGTTAGTGCTACCTGTGAGAAGGTTAATGAGGGCGTAGTTATTGCTGGTGTTAGTACTGTAGCCACACTTCTCAAGTAGGCTTGAAGCAAGGATGTTTTGGTAGAGCTCTGACAACCAAGTGTCAGAAAGGTAGACCAGCACCCCACTGCCATGCACACCCTCTACGAACTGCTCCTAGTAATTGACCAGCCACAACCATTAGATTACAGGACTTTCTAAAGATTTTGACATCAAGCTTATCTTCTCAGAGTTAAGATTTTAGGTTCTCACAGCAGTGAATATGGAGATGACAGTCTTCTGTCTCATAATCTTTACCAGTGTTTCAGAGGAATGTCCTGCCTCTTCTGCCCTCGTCATGGAGGCAGCGCAAACCTCAGAAACACCATTATATACAAGGGATGGAACTTTAATAGTGGCAACTATTTATTTACAACTGATACACAATAGATGCATGTTTCGAAGGTTTACTGTCCTTCAATGAGTCACCAGCATTGTGTACAACCCATTGCCAGCGATGTGGAAGTCGTAGGATACCTTTAGCAGCGCCTGTTGTGTTGATATTTCGAATGGAGCAGTCTACTGCCTGATGAAACTCTGGAACAGTTCTGAAGCTAATGCCACGAAGTGGTTCCTTCATCTTACGAATCAAGTCAAAGTCATGAGGGCTTAAGTCCGGGGAGTATGGTGGATGGTACAGCATTTCCCACCCCATCGATCGAACAAATCAGCCACAGCTTGCACTGCATGCGGCCAAGCACTGTCCTGCAAAATGATGGGTGGGTTCTGCAGAAAGTGTCACCGCTTCTTTCTCAAAGCTGGTTGCAGGTTGTGTTCCAAAAATGAATAGTAATACTGCGCACTGACGGTCTGCTGTCAAGGAACGGTATGCATTAGGATAACACCATCACAGTTGTACATGAGAATCACCATAATTTTCACATTGCTGGGGTTCTGACGAACTTTTGATTTTCGTGGTGACCCGTAATTATGCCATTCATTCGACTGGCATTTCATTTGTGGCTCGTACGATTTGGCCCATGTCTCATCCAGCATAATGATACGGCGTAAGAAAGCCTCTCCTTCACGCTCATAGCGCTCCAAGTGTTTACAAGCAGCGTCGTATCGTAGCCATTTCTGCATTTCCGTCAAATCATGCAGAACTCATCGTGATGCAATTTTTCTCATTCCCAGGCGTTCCTTCAGAATGTGAAGCACAGTCGTATGCGCTAATCCTCTCTCCCAGACCAGCTCACAAATCGTATGGCATCGACCACTCTCCAGTAACGCGGAAAGAGCATACACTTCTTCACTGACACTAGGATGACTTGGCCTACACATGTCTGCCACATTTTGGCATCCCTCATTGAAGGCCTTTACCCACCTTGCCACTGTTCTGTAAGGCAATGCAGATTCCCCGCAAGCCTCTTGAAGACCCTGATGACACTGTTGTGCTGTACGTCTGGCACATTCAATCTTTATCCAATTCCGTTGTTCCTGATCGAAAACATCGTGACAACACTACATTAGGCCACCAGCTAACACAAGGCTCTGTTCTTCTCATCACTGTGCATGCGCGTGATGTGGGAAGGGAGAGTCCATTTGCTCTGAGGTAAGTTAGGTATGTAACTAACGTGTGGTATAAACGACATTATTTGGTTCCATTGCATGGCGTCTCTACAACAGTGCTGCCACTATTAAAGTTCCAACCCTCGTATCTAGCAGACAATCTCACATATGAGAAGACAGCAATTCTCAGAGAACTTTACATCCCGCACTTCAGTGTTCTTGGTACAGAGCAAGAAACCAGTGGTAACCAAATAAAAGAACTAAAATTACACTTCTGTATAATCTGATCTTCAGAGCCTTAAATAAAATGTCAGAAGAGGAGAGATTCTGATCAACAGTGAGGATCCCCCATATCAAATCTACCATACAGATAAAAAGGTAAAGTTATCCCCGTAAAAGGCGGTGGAGGCCCACAGGGCTTTGAGATGTCGAGGCTCTCACATTTTCTCTTGACAATCAGCTCACAGATGGCAGTGAGGTTGTCAGCCTTACATGCCAGCCAGCTGCCCCTTACCCCCAGGAATATTCCTGGTACTCATTTCTGTTAAAGAGGCTGGGTCAACCCCAGAGCCACACTCTGACTGGGAGGATTAGATCAAGTGAAAAATCCAATGAACTCACTGGGTATGGAACTCATGACCTTCCAGCTTGTATTATAGTGCCTCTACCAACTACGCTACCACATGGCCCCCGCTGTACAGACAATACTGCACAAAATACCATCCGTCATATTATATCACAACCAGCACTTCATATTCGCAATACATTTGGTCCTCCTCTAGTAAGAAAAGAATAATGAAACACAGTCATAACACAACATGGACAGCTTCCTGGCAAGACCATAACACCAAGAGACAAGATTCAATGCCTATTACCTTTGAAAGAATCTACTGTTCCTCAGGCTAACTCTGTGGAGCTGAGCCCTTCATGGGAAACAGCCAGTTTCTCAGCTACTCGAGAATTTCCCAACATTTTATGGAACCTGAAGGTTCATTACTATGTTCACAAGGGCCCTCCACAGGTCCCTATCCTGAGCCAGATCAGTCCTGTCCATACTATGACACTGTATCTCCCAATATTATCCTCCAGCCTATGTCTAGGTCTTCCTAACGGTCTCTTTTCTCCTCAGGCTACAAAAAGTAAGCTACTCAATAATTCATACTAACCTCTGTCATTGGAACTGGTTTCATATGTTGATCTTGGTAGTAGCCCTGTTTGATAAGTTTCAGGTTCAGAAGTAATGCTGAATATGAGGCCAAGTAAATTCCGTCAGCATTGATAATGGTTATAAGAGTGAGATTGTGTGTACTGCTAGTATTGTTTGGTGAAATCTGCTGCTGGGAAAACAGGCCTGTAAAGAAGTCATACAGTACATGTGTATAAAGTTTTGGTTATAACATTATATATTTTACCTCCCTCATATGGATTCTGTGAAAAGAATTCATGGAAAGGACTTGTTCATTTAATTCAACCAAAATCATTACAATGTATTTCTTCCACTCCTACAAAGACAGTCATACTTACCACTTCTGTTATGTGTGTCCATTAATTGGATTATTTTCCTAGTTTTGATACACAAAAACTGAATTGAAAAAAGTGGTTTTCCTTGCACTGAAGACACACTGTGGACTTCTGGATGATTCCATCAACTCTGAAGATGAAGACAGTATGTTCCAAAACAGCGGTACCACCTACCAGACTACATTATATCATAACACAGGAGACCACAACTTCAGCCTCTTAATTGCTTTAATAAAAGTTGATTGTTAAAGGCACAAATCACTTAATATGAAGTAAAAAGATAAAGGTAAAGTTGTTCCTGTGCTTAACTAATTAAGCACTAAGTGATGAAGGCGTATGGGAGAATGGATGTATAGATCCACATTTTCTTTACCTCGGCATTAATTGGAGGTGAGCTGTCAGCTTCACGAACCTTTCGCTTCACCCCTGGGGAAAAAGCCCCTGGTACCCTTTGGATAGGAGGCTGGGTGGACCACAGAGGCAGACCCTTCGGTCGTCCAGCCTATAGCCAGTCACTATACCAACTACACTATCCCGGCTCAAAAAAAAAAAGCATGCCACTATTTTAAACAATACAATAACATGGAGCGCCTTCATAACCTGTCCTCATGTGCTTCAGTGATAGTAAGATACAGGGTTATCTAATGGGACTACAGTGCAAATGCCTTTTCTGTCTAACCACAGATGGAAACAAAATCTCTCCAAAATGTTGCACATCCCTCTTGTTCAGATAATGGATAATATCCATAAGAATACAAGACACAAACTGTTAAAGCCTGACATTATAAGTGATACACAGAATATACTGCAGATATTAACACTGTCATAAGTTTTCTATGTGCCTATTCAACAAGGATAAGAATGTATGGGGCTATACCTCCACTCCACCTATTTATCCTCAGGATGTGACCTAGGCAGAATAGAGAGTTTAAGAAAGGGCAGTAGAACAGCTACATTGGAATGACTCCAAGAACATCAGTGACAAACAGTAACTTAACACAAGATGGATTTTATCTTTTCATACAAATAAGATTATGGTCTTCTAGGTTGTGATGCTGTGTAGCTTGGTATAAAGGTACCAACATTTTGGAGGAACTTCCTGCCTCCACCTTCAGGATATAAGATGAAGTCAGCAAGTTCCTCCAAAATGTTACTACCTATCTACAAAACTACAAAGCATCTCATCCAAGAAATAATCTTAATATTCACTGTCACAAGAACCTTAAATGTCACACTTTCATATAATGTCTTTGTTTCATTAGAATGAAGGAATTTCATACAAACCTTGGCAGTACTTTGCTGAGAACTCCTGGACAGCCTCATCAACTTCAATGGAGCTGCGCAGTGTCAGTAGTGATGGCACAAAATTCTGAAGTGTCTGAACAAACCGGCGCGCATTGTGTCTCTCCACATCAATATATTCTTCACCAACCTTAACAGCAAACGTTACAACGAAAATCAGTAATTACAGTGGGAACCCCTACTTCACATCCTTCAATTTGACGTTTCCCCTCATGTGATACTCAAGTTCAATAAAACAAAGTCAATAATAACCTCAGTGTTAAATTTCTTTCACTTAAGATTCTCATTGGTTTAGCATTCAAATTCTCTCCTCCCTAAAGACACTTCAATTAGCGGTTTCACTGCAATGACAATAATATCCACACAACTATTCTCCCCTTTCCCTTCCTTCCAGAAGCCAGGATAGCTAAGTTGTTATAGCGACAGGCTACAAGCTGGATGGATGGGGTTCAATCCCTGGCACGGGCAAGAGACTTCTTCTCTCTTCACCACAGCACCTATAACAGCTCTGGAGCCCACCCAGTCTCCTATCCAATGTGTACCTGGGGATCCTTCTCCAGAGGCAAAGTGGCTGGGGCAGGAAGCTGACCACTCATCTCCATCTAGTGCCAAAGCCAAGAATGGTGGAGTTATAACCACACTCTCCTATATGTTTTCAAGGCATGATGCTTAATTAATTTATCACAGAGGTAACTTCGCCTATTATCTTCTTTACCTTGCATTTAGTATAGGGACAGTATTACAATACTCAACTATACAAAAAAGTAAAGGTAAAGCTATCCCTGTAACAGGTCCTGAAGGCCCGTAGGGTTGTGAGACATCCAGGCTCCCACATATTCTAGACAATCGGCTCACAGATGGTGGTGAGATTGTCAGCCTTATGCACCAGCCGCCCTTTGACCCCAGAAAGATTTCTGGTACACATTTCTGTTAGAAGGTAAGCCGACCCCAGTGCTGCAGGGCAATTGCAAGGATTAGACCAACTGAAAAAAACCAGTAACCACATTGGGAATCAAACCCACAACATTCCGGCTTGTAGCACAGGGCCTCAACCATGCTACCATGTGCCCCAATACTCATCTACAAGGGAACAAAGAGAGAAGATAGTTCCTGCATATATCCTGGGAGGAGGGGAGACGGTCCATCCATTCCTAACACTCTTAACCTTGACATTAGTGGAAGTAACAGATGTGGTGAGCTTCATACTTTGACTGCTGTGCCCTCAGAGTAAGACAGCCAGGTACCCAGTACAAAGGAGATGGGGTGGGCTCCACAGCTCATCTGATATGATGGTAAAGGGAAGTAAATATTAACCCTTTCACTGTAATGAGTGGAACAGCTCCACCCAGAAAAGCACACTGTTCAATACTGAGTTAAACACACTGTGGAGTACAGACCCATTGCTAAGAAGTGACTCAGTAAACAATGGCCACTGCAAGGTAACACCCAGGGCCATGCCATAGCTCAAGTGGTTAGTCACTGGTTTCCCACCACGGCAGCCCGGGTTCGATCCCGGGTCTGGTCAAGTGGGATTTTTGGTGGACAAAGTGGTGCTGGGGCGGGATTTCTCCAAGTACTTCAATTTCCCCTGCCAATCTTCATTCCACCAAATTCTCCATCATCATAATCACACGGGGCAGGCTAAAATAAGCCAATCAGTGGCCATCGTGACGAGTGGACCCAGTTGGACTCCACCCCCAACTAAGCAAATTTTAAAAAGGTAACACCCACAACATACATGCAAGCAGTAACAGAACAACAGTGTTTTCCACGTGGTCCATGCTGCAACCGTTGCTATGCAACAGCGTGATAAACAACATGCCTCTACATCAATAGAGGGGCTGTTTTTTCTGTGTGGTCCGTGCTGAGGAGTTATCTTGAAGACAACTGGCGCTACAGTTCAGTTGAGAGTTCAGGTGTAGAGTGCTAACCAGCAGGCAACAGCATCACCATACAGGCTGAAGAATCTCCATTTTTAAGATTCATTACCAGGAAATGTCTAGTAAAAACAATGCAGAAGAACAGCCATTGTTGAGAGCTGTTACCAAGTAACAGCTTGTCAAAGTAGACTGAGAAGACTTAGTGTTGAGTGATTTGTAGTGTGGAAATCAGCAACAGTGTCATAGTTACTTGTAGTTACGACCTGCAAGTGATCAATAAATCTATTCACCAATCCAAAGCCCATCAACAGTCACTCTAAATCATACCAGTACACTTTACGAGAATGAGGGAAATCAAACCTGGTGAACAGCCATGTCATCTCCATGGTGCAGCGTACGGGGCAGTTTCTCTAACCTCAGTGCCTCTTGTTGTTCTCGTTGGCGTTCAGCCTGCTCCATCATTTCATCCACCTGCACAAAATAGAAAGAAACATGTAGTCAGCCATGCTTCAATAAAATGCCTTATATCCATTAATTACAATATCCTTCTCTTTACACTCTACTACATGACGGAACTGTCACAAGCATGCGGTAACTAATTCTTAGTCTGTTAAACAACACTAAACGGTCCAGTGATTAAGGTGAACTCTTTCTAAGAAACCCAACAGAGTAAGCATTTTTCCCCTCACCTGAAGACAGAAAGAGATCCAGTTTCCAAAATGCTGTGTTCTCTAGGTTTTTTTATAGAATACTAGATGATGGACAAAGCCCAAACACTCAACTCAGTAATTCCAGGAATTACATTTCTTTTATAAAATTCCACTATGGGAAGCATCATCACTAGATGACAAAATGACCCTGATTTGTTTCTTGGAGATATATGGCCCAAATCTCAGCTAGAACAGACACCAACTACCCTGGCTGAGGGTCTCCTTAGTTCCTTCAAACAAAACCCAAGACAGTACCTTAAATTAGACCATGCTCACTTTCTTCCACATCCTTTCCAATTCCTTAACCATTCTCACCCAATAATTTGCCATTATAGTGTCTCACTTACTGATTACAAAACAAAGAACATCACCAAACTGCAAAATTATATTAAAATTGTATTTAGTCAGTCTGTCTTACTTTGCCTCCTTTCAAAACCTGCACTTTCTTCTCATCTGTCATAAAAGATGACATTTGACTTGTTAAAACCATGAAATCAGTCCTGCAGTTAAATATTCTGTGAATTTTACTCCAGAAAGAAAACTGTATCCAATTTCAGTCATAAAATTGTTTGTGGACATTATAGTTAATCTGAGCAACCCAGCAAGAAAGTTGAAAATTTTCTGTTAACTCTCTAAGAATAACAACAGAATGGTGGCAGAGCCATCTCCTAATATGCTATATGAATGAAACACCAATGGACAGTGCTCAAAATAAACATGGCATAGTGCTGGACATGTATTGTACAAGATCACTTTCTTCTGAGATGTGAAGTCATGTACTCTGGTAGGTGCTTACCAATGGAGAAATATGTTGCCTCCAACTTAAGAGTAGAGGTCTCTGCTACCCTGAAGATGGAAGCAGCAGGTTCCTCCAAAATGCTGGCTACAGTCTATCAGACTACAGAACCATTGCCATGAGATCCTCAAATATCTTATGTAATATTATATATATACGTTTATCACCTGCACATGATCACTGGTAAAACCTTCTTCTGGGCCCTCTGTGTCTCCTGACCCTGAACTAGCATTACTGCCATCACTGCACTGTGACAGGGGTCGGAGCACATGTGGGGGCTCATCCCCCTGTTCAATACCGCTGCTGCTGTCGCTTTCATCACACCCCTCTCCTCCTACACTCACACCAGTCTGGGAAGCCAACAATTCACGCTCAATGCAGTCTCGATATGGTTTTGGAAGTCGAAGCAAGGACTGGTAAGTTAATGGACCTGCAAAACACGTATGCATCATATTATCTTGTGAAGTCAGCATGTATGATTTTTCATACCATTTTATAATTATGCATGTCCTTCATCTTTTGTCTCCTATAAATCATTCATGTATGACTTCACTACAGTTTACTGCATTAACATACTACTAAGTCAAACACACAAAAATCTAATCATGATTACGTACCTCCTAAACAAGTTGGACTAGATGTTACGTTCTGGACTTACATTCAGGTGGTGTTCAGCCAAATCTCACCTTTCCAATGGTCATCATGACTGACACTGTGATTTCCTCAGTCCATCCAAAGAAATGCTAGGATATTGCCTTAGGAAGGCCACGACCACCTCCTTCCAACTCCTTTCCACTTCATCTACCATAAATCATGAAAGAAATAAAGACTTGTGCCGCACCTTGGTAGTCGCACTGGTCCAGCTGCGTGTACATGCCATTGATACGATCCATGTAGGTGTGAGTAATCCCTTTTCCAGTACAGAGCTCCTCCAGTGAGCCCAACATAGCAACAATACATGCCACGCTGGCACTGCATACAGCTGAATCTACACATTTGCTGCACTCCTCAATAGAATCCATCACTCTACAAGGAACATCAAAACAAATATCATACATTTAATATTTTTTCCTAACACAGATGAACTGAACAGACTAATACAATTATTCTGTTCCTGGATATTATTCAGCATCCTGCTTTTATTTAAAACACACGTTTCCGAGACTGGATTCTGCCTCCGTCTTCAGACAGAACATACTCAGTTGGGCACAATCAATGGTTCTAGTCCATATTTCTGTACACCAGCACCAACACAAGCTAAGGTTAAAAAAAGGTAAAGCTATCCCTGTAACAGGCCACAGAAGCCCAAAGGGTTGTGACATGTCAAGTTTCCAACATTTTCTGGACAATCAGCTCACAGATGGCAGTGAGAGTGTCAGAATTATGCGCCAGCCGCCCTTTACCTCAGGAAGATTTCTCATACTGTTCTGTTAAAGACTGAGTTCATCCCAGGGCCATAGTGCAGTTGGAAGGATAAGGTTAATTAAAAAATCCAATGATATCATTGGGAATTGAACCCGTAACCTTCCAGTTTGTAGCATAGTGCCTCAACCAGCTACACTACTGCACAAGACATATAGACCAAGCACACCATAAACCATCTGCAAGAGTTAAGACAAATTAAAAAACATTAAAAAACTCCACACACACACACACACATAAGGCCTAGCTCCTATGTCCTTGCTCTATTTCATGACGATGGATGATGTCCAGAAACACAATAATTGTATCACCATACCATCATCACAAACTTTTGGATCTTATGAACAGACTAAGCTTCACAGGTTATTATTAACTTCAAATCTCAGACAGGGAATATACTAACGATTACTGCATTCACAATTGTTGTCACCTGGGTTATGACACCATGCAGTGAGGTAAGAACAATGGTACCGATCTATCAGACTATATGGTGTCATGGCTCTTCTACCCTAATATAGAAGAAATATTTTTCTTGAAAACATTAGTAACCATCACCACAGTAGGTGACATCATACTGGGAAAATCAGCTCAAGTGGTAACACTTCTGGGTTGTCTTCAGGAGTTTCCCACTTCAATCTTGGATGAGAACTATCCAGACTTTGATTTATCAATTGTCATGACCACACAGGACTGAATGATGGAGGAATGATTCTGAATGACAAATTGATGGAGGCTTAGACTAATGGTCTTCTTGTCCTTAGGTTTTCATGGCCTCTAATGTGGATGTTCAGCTTTCAGATTTTAGGCACATGGTATGTTGAAGCTATTCCAACATTGTGGCATGCGGTGCAGTAATCTTCACCACCCTGAAGATTCCAACTGTAATATATACTGAAATTTTGGAATGACTTTCATAATGACGATTTAACTGAAGAAATGTCATCATGTCAAATACAATTAGTAGTCGCACATCATGTAGACAAATTTTTAAAGATTACAATGTTTTAACATTGCCTTCTCTGTATATATTGGAGGTGACACGCTTTATCAAAAAATACAAGGCTTTTGTGGCAATAAATTCAGACATTCATAATTATAACACACGAAAAAAAATTTCATGTACAGCACTGTAATACAGCTCTTTTTAAGAGGAGTGTGATAAATATGGGAATTAGTTTGTATAATAAGGTCCCCAATCAAATAAAACAAAGGGAAATTTTTAACTCATTTAAAAAGGAATTAAAATCTTTTTTGCTGAAACATTCCTTTTACTCTGTAGATTAATTTATGTCTTTTGATTCATCAAGTGTGTAAATGTAATATGTAGCTGATTAATTTGTTGTATTTTGTGTAAAGACAATGAAATTAATGGTAACTAGATCTAGATAATATTATTCAGATGACAAACCCCCTATATTAGGGTGGTACAGTGTATTCTGTAAAGATACACACGAGAATCTGACAATTTCCCTATCCAAAGGGTTGTAATACCTGTATGTATGGACTGTTGAATGATAAAAAAAAATGGCAACATCACTACAAATGGTCAGTACTACCCTCCAACAAAGACGTGGTGGGTAGAGATGGTTGATCTTAATGATTGTACTGTTCACTTGGGGAAAAACTGATGTTCACAGTACACACAGGTGGACTCTGGTAAATCCCTCACCTTCTGTTCACTGGAAGACAGTAAATGAGCAGTTGGAATGCAGAAATAATGGTTTACACCATGGTACAATTTAGGCATCTGTCTAGAAATGAAACCAGTTGGTAACCAGCATCAAAATTTAGATAACACATTAACACAAGGCTAGAATGTTAGTACACATCAACCTGATTTCTGAATGTTTATTCCAGATGGATATAAATACAAGTAATTATCATTTATTTTCATAGAATATACCAAGATTTAAATGGACAGGGTAAGGAAAAGCATAAGTGAACTTCTGTACAACTTACAGCCTCATAAGTGCCATATCACTCTGCTGTTGGGATCCCTTGTCATCCTCCACCAGAATTGGACCAGCAAAATCCACAATGCGGCTTGGGCTTCGCAGTAACTAATATAAAAACACATATATGTCAGAATCACCTCTCTTGCAGGTCTACAACAGACAATGTCCATCTACACACCCCCACCCTGTCATCCCTTGAAGAGTGAAAAAGAACTTGAAGAATAAGAATGTTTATTTTGAATTGTTTCATATTTGGTCCATTACACTATCAATCACAAATTGTCAATGAATAATCCGTCGAGTGTAGCAGATCACGCAGCTTACATACTGTGTACAATACAACGCCAGTGGTTTCATGTGTTTGTAACGTGGCTCTGATGATGGTTTCTTTTGAACCGAAACATGTAAGGCGAGTGAAATAAATAAGTGACCTAAGAACGTTGTTACACTCGACGGATTATTCATTGACAATTTGTGAATGTTTATTTTCTTTATTTCTTTATCTTTTTAATGATATCCCAAACTTCAGGCTGCACAGCATCAAAAGGTAGGGTGATTAGTGAATAATAGGTTAGAAAGAATGTGGAAGGAAGCAGTCACAGCTTCGTCTGAGATGCTATCCCAGCATATGCCTGCAGGAAATGGGGAAAATGGTGAAAACCTTCAGTTACGGTAGTTCTCCACAGCAAGGTAAATAATTTTTATTTTTACAAGTACTTCTAAAAAAAAAAAAAAGAAATTACTGAATGAAACAAGACACCTTCTTGAGAAGCTAATAGTCACTCAGCTACTCAAATCATTCTCCACCTTTCACAGTACCCAAAGGTTCACTACCATGTTGACAAGAGCCCACAGGTGGACCCTACACTGAGCCAGATGAATCTAGCCTATACCTTCAAATTTTATTTCCTTCTCAATACCATCCTTCCATATGCCTAGGTCCACCACATGAGCTCTTCCCTTACAATTTCTCATTTCTCCCATGCTGCTACATTCACCAGTCCTGAAGGTTATCTATCATGTCCTTATTTTAAGAACTGTTTCCTGACCAGAACTGGCACACCTCATTCATTACCTTTTAATTTTCAGTGAGTTATCTTATGATGCTTCCAGTGGCACTGGTTACATTGTCAAATGGTAGGATGAAAGATGAATGATAAATTGGAAGAGATTTTGAAGCAGGCAGTCATGGTTTCATTGAGGTACTGACATGGCATTTCTCTGGAGGGACTGAGAAAACCACAAAAACCCTCAGTCAGGATAGCTAATGGCCTAGCACTGTGAACCACACACCTCCCAGACATAAGTCTAGAGTGTTACCACTAGACCAGCCTGTTCAGTACGCCCCATTATCATCTGATCGACTATGCAGTGAAATGATCATTTATTACACTGATGTCTATGAAAATTTCCATCTTGTAGGATGTGATGCCACATAGTTTGATAAGCAGGAACCAGGTAGAACCCCAAAGATGTACACACCAGAGTCTGCCAAAACATCTGCGCATCCATCAAACTATATGGCACTGGATCCTACAAGGCAATAATCTCCAGTGTCACCGCACGAAAGCCTCAGTTCTTTCTACACAGTGGAATCCCCACTTAATGTTACAGAATTTAAAGTTCTCCCTCACTTAATGTTAAATGTTATCGATCTCAAATCAATGACATTGTGGCGCAGAGACCCACTGCTAGGTAGTGAACATAACATACATGCATTAAACAATAGAAGAGCTGTGTTTTCTGTTGGTCTGTGCCGAGGGGTTATAATCAGGACAAAGTTTAGTGCTTAGTTAAATTCTGAGACATTGACCAGCCAGGAATGGTGTGAGCACAAAAGCTGATAAATCTCCACCATTAAAATCCTTTTCCAGGAACAGCTAGTGGAGACTGTAACAGACTGAGGACACTAGTGTGTGTCGNTCCACCATTAAAATCCTTTTCCAGGAACAGCTAGTGGAGACTGTAATAGACTGAGGACACTAGTATGTGTGTGTAAGTGATCTGTAAAGTGAAGTCATGTGTGTGTAAGTGGTCAATAAATCAAGTCACCAATCCAAACCCCATCTATAGTCACACACACACATGACAATATCAATGTTCACCTGCTTCCATTTAAGACTTTTCTTGGATTTTGTGTTGAAAGCATTAAATAGGCATTTAACTGAATTGTACGTACTTTGATCTCCATTACTGTGGTGCTTACCTCTCGTAGTGACTTCAGAGCCTCAAGGCGATGCTGAGGTGGTGGATACAATAGCATGCGATGGAACACAGACTCCAAGACAGGCCTCAGGGAACCGACACACCCAACAAGACGCACCAACTGTGTGCCAATACTGGAACAACATATGTTCTTTTCTGTCAAACCACACTTCCAATCACATTAAACTCACCAGATATATAATATGAATTAAAAAGTTCTCATTTCATTATTATTTGAATTTAATTAGGGGAGATACTTTGGTTTTGGGCTTCAGCACATTAGTAGGTTCTTCCACAGCTCAGGTGGTTAGTTGCCAGCTTCCTACTGCTGCAGCCCAGGTTCAATCCTAGGTCAAGTCATGTGGGATTTGTGGTCAACAAAGTAGGACTGGGGCAGGTTTTCTCCAAGTACTTCAATTTCCCCTACCAATTCTCATTCCAATGAAATGCCCCACACCCATCTGTCATCTGGGGCTGGGACAACAGACCGATTAGTGGCCGACATACCAAGTGGACAGCCTCATCCCACCCCATGAAATAAAAAATGTCACATTAATACATCACTTGCTGAGCTGTATGCAGTACTCCAAGCAGCACTACAGTTCACATGACTACATGTTTCAACAGTGACAGAGTTCAAATATATTAGTTCTATCTAGGAGTGACACCTACCAAACATACAATTTTGATTCTGACCACCGAGATAAACATGATAGAATGCAAACCTGTACACCGTCTTTGCCTCTGAGCTGTTGAAGCTGGGGGCTGTAGCAAGGCAGCCAGACCCACGACCCTGCACTTCTGCTCCCTCCCGAGTTCCAGCCTGACCTCGTGACACAATGTGCTTGTCCACACGAGGCGAGCCAAGGAAAGCTATCAGAGCAGGACAGAATTTCTGCCACAGGAAAGCCGTGAAGTGGTGATTGTTATGAATCTGTTGAGGTAGGCTGGAGACAAGTGTGTGCAGACACTCCAGCAGGAACACTACACTGTTACCACATCTCCCCACACTGCAACACAACATGCCATGAAACTTTAAAATGGACTATTTCAGTTAGCGATGCTACTAATGCTACTTTCTGGTAACAGGACTGTATGGTTCAAATTTACTGTATCAAATCCAGCCCCTGGACACAATCCTAAACCAATTCTATTTACCTCCCATCCTTACAGCCTACTTCTCTACAATTTAACTTTGTTTGATTCTCCTACCACTCCTCAGTCTTTCAAATGGCTGCTTTCCCAAAAGATTCCCCACTTGAATCCTGTATAAATATCCCATCCCACCACCCATCCCCACTTTAATGAACATGCTTGGATCACCATAACCTCCTTGACTGCACTACACTATATGTAGGTCTGGACTCTTACTTGAGTCATTATGCTTCACCCCAAACAACTTATTCAGCCAGGCTCAAGCATACTTCCCTGCATTAATCTCCAGTGATCTAGTTATTCCTGTTCCCAGGAATCATTCTCTGTGGCCTCAGCACATTAATAGCTAACCTGTACACATCACAAAGCCCCTTGTTAGAAGTCACATATAAAACAACCCACAAATTTACTGTTTCATCATACAAAGGTTTATGCCACTTCTATCCCCCTGCAGGAGATTAACATACCTTTCTACATCTACAAAGGCTGGACTACGGTATAAGCAAGAATTAATTTTTCATGCTTCATAATAAAATATTGTCACATGATACAGCGTGTCTATAGGATGGCTTTGGATCAGTGATCTAACTATCATACATAGACTAGAGTCCTCTGTCATAGTCTTCACTGCACTGCTCAGTAGAGGTTTCAAATTGTCTAGTGTCCTCAGCTTCTGTGTCCAACAGCTCCTGTCCTCGCTGGCTGTCACCTTTCAGCTGCAGCTCTCGAGCTGTACTAACTAGCTTCCAACTGCCGAACTCACTCACAACAAGTAATTGACTCCTTACGTAGCCTTGGTATGGCCCACAAAGAAAAACATCTCTCCCAACAATTCTTCTATTGCTCCATCACGTAGCTACTGCACGGACCACTTCCCAGTTACTCCACTGTTGCATGTTACAAATCAGTTGCCTAGCAACGGCTGTCTCTCCTGGCTTCACAATTCTTGTCTTGAGCCAATATGCCATAATATGTTAAGACTTGGCTATGGGATGGATGACCAAGGGATCAGGATTCCATTCTCAACATGGATAAGAGACTTTTCTGTTCTCTGTAGTGTCCAGACTGGCTCTAGGGCCCATTCAGCCTAAATTCAATACATTCCTTCTTCTCACCCCTTAGATGTCTTCATGGTATTGTACAAAATGAAGCACAGAGACAACTTTACCTTACAACAAAAAGCATATAATCTTATTAAAGGACTCATACTCACGCCTGTGCCTCGTCCATTTTGCTACAGATGAACTGCAGGATGGGAATCACCTCATTGAAACATGACACACCAGAACCTCCATCACAGTTGGCACCAGTCTGCTTCAAACTCTTATCCAGTTCCTGTGATTCTTCCTCTGCAGTGACACAGAAAATCACCATTTACTCCACAATCATTAGTCAAGACAAAGGCAATCCCTTGTGGACACAGTACCAAACAACTACCATCTTCTGACTGTATCACTGTGTGGTTTGGTGAAAGTCAAACGTATCAGATGAACATACTGCTATCACTTCAACAGCCAAGCAAGAACCTAGCAAAAGCAGGTGGCAAACTTCATTCGAAACATCGGCCTTTCTCCACACGATATGGCACTACTGCCCAGGAAACTGTACTCGTCATGGCCACCACTGCAAGACCCTCAAAGACAACACAGTTATGAATATTCATATTCATGTTCAATAAATGACTGAGAATTTCTTGAATACCTAAGCCACTATCAGCTTACCAAGAAGTATTCTGCTGCTTGGAGCTGATTGTAGACAAAGCTAAAATTAGCTCTCTGTTTAATCGGTCGCACCATAGCTCAAGCGGTTAGTCACTGGCTTCCCACCGTGGCAGCGGCTCAGGTTCGATCCCAGGTCTGGTCAAGTGGGATTTGTGGTGGACAAAGTGGCACTGGGGCAGATATTTTCTGAGTACTTCAGTTTCCCCTGCCAATCTTCATTCCACCAAATTCTCCATCATCATAATCACCCGAGGCAGGCTACAATAGGCCAATCACTGGCCGCCATGCCGAGTGGACCCAGTTGGACTCCATCCCCCACTGAGCAAACTCTCTGTTTAAGGTACTTAGCACCAAGATGAAGCTTCAAGCATTGTCTGATCTCTAAGTAGAACTGAACTGTAAGCTTCGCATTTCATAAATCTTCACTAATAACAAAAGCCCTCAAAGGAGTTTCTAATGCCAATATCAGGGATCAGCATCTTGCCACTCAGTTTGCAGGTATTCATTTTAAGGGCTATACAATCTTAACTCACATTACCACATAAATCTGTGTAACATGCGTTACTGTAACAATAAATGTGTATTCAATGCCAGCACACATACTTTCCATATGCACTCTTTGTGACTCGGCAACCCTTAATGACATTGATACTCGTCTGTTGTAGATACACATCCTTTACGACAAAGCTAAACACACTACAAGAGGGCCCAAAAACATTTTTCCTTTAATTTTTTCAAATATTCACCATACAGGAAAAAAACATTTTCAAATAAAAGTTAATGACATCCATGCTTTATGTACATATTAATTCTCTGCAACATGAGCTATTTCTGAGAAAATCTGTAGGTCCAATTAAATTTATGGCTCACCCTAACACACCAAATTTTGTCAATATCAGCTGAGTAGTTCAAGAGATAAAACGTGCAGATGATATGGACAGGCACAACCCGTCCACTGTGTGTTAATTTTATAGTCTCTGTGCAGAGAAGACATAAAGAACGTGACATGCCATACTTTCCCACGTACTTTCTTCTGTATTAGTTTTTACACTATTCACTTCATTCTGTAAACAACATCTAAACCAAGTGACATCTGAGGCTCTCAAGGCACGTATAATGAAAATTACCATCTTCTTGGATGTGATGCCATGTAGTTTAGAAGTAACCAATGTTTCACAAGCATGCAATGCCTCCATCTTCAGTACTGAGGAGCAAGCCAATCAATCCAACATAAATATTAAACTATCCTGTCTCTCCTAGACTGTTAGTAACCTAAACCAAGCCTTCTAATCATCAACATTCTTTTCACTTGTTTACCATCCACCATGCAACAATATCAGGATTTAAAATTCAACCCTTTTAAAACTTCTCCTTGCACTACATTCCGGCCTACACCGATGCTTTATGAAAAAATCCATTTCAGTAGTGTAGAAGGCATAGCAATTCCCCCAGACTCCAATGTACTGATGATGGCCAAGTAGGACGAAACATGTAGCACAAGGATGAATTTTAAAATGATTGGATTTTAAACCACGATACTGTTGCATGGTAGATGGTAAATATTTCACACAATATTAACAATGCAGTTCCATCAACAATGCAACTATTTTATTCTTTCCCTTTCAGAACATGTTTCGGCCCCAACCAGGTATCATCAGGTACCTTAGTTTGCCAAAGCTGTTATACTGTATTGAATATCATCTACTACAAGAGGGGTCAACACCATACGGTGGTGGAGAGAATGACATACAGACAAGGAGCAAAACGTAACAGAAATGGGCTTAGGTACAGCAAACAACAGGCCGCTACAATATAAACATCCAAGGAAGAATTTGATTTGTTTCATTCTGGTCCATCACACTAACAATATTATAAAAATAAGAAAAAATCTTCACCAGTCACACTGGACAAACTGTTTTATCTTTTTATCCAAGGAAGAATCGAAATACTTGTACACTGTCTGGACAAGCGGATGATGCTCTAGTGAGGTGTAAAAAGAATTTTACAAAATTTAAAGAAAAATAAATTTTAAATTATAATGAATTTAAAGTAAATTACAGCATATGATAATTCAACTAAAGTTAGCTAGATTGTGACTACAACATTAATATCATGGAATACTGCAGTTACACGTGAAGTGAACGAGTGATATCAATACAGTATAACAGTTCTGGCAAATTAAGATACATGATGATGGCCAGTTTGGGTCACATGTTGTAAAATGGAACGCGAAAGGGAAAGAATAAAATAATCGCATTGCTGATGGAACTATATTATTATTATATGCAGAAGTTATAGTAATGAAACAGAATGCTTAAATACAATATTGCAGATGATAAACAACTGAAAATAAATTCTAATACCAACTGCAACAGGATGCTTGGATACAACATGACCAATATTCTGCTATTTCTGATGCTCAGCTCAGCAAACACTTAACGTTACCATCTTACTTACTTACTTACTCATGTAGCTGAGCCCTTCTTGAGGAGCTGCCAATTCTGCAGCTACTCAAGAATTTCCCAGCATTTTATGGAACCCAAAGGTTCATCACCGTGTTCACAAGAGCCCTCCACTGGTCCCTATCCTGAGCCAGACCTATCCAATCTATACCATCCCATCCTATCACTCTAAAATCCATTCTAATACTGCCCACCCATCTACGCCTTGGTCTTCCCTGTGGTCTCTTTCCTTATGGCTTTCCCGCCAATATCCTATACACATTCGTCTCCCCCATTCGTGCTACATGCCCTGCCCACCTCATCCTCCTTGACTTGATCATTCTATTTATACTTGGAGAAAAGTGCAAGTTATGAAGCTCCTCATTATGCAGTTTTCTCCAACCTCCTGTCACTTCATCTCAATTCGGTCCAAATATTCTCCTCAACACCCTGTTCTCAAACACCCTCAGTCTATGTTCCTCCCTTAATGTCAGAGACCAAGTTTCACACCCATACAGAACCACAGGCAAAATTATAGTTTTGTACATGTATATTCTAGTTTTTATGTTTTTGGACAACAGACGAGAAGACAAAAGGTTCTGGACTGAATGGTAGCAAACTTAACGTTACCATCACTAAACATAAAGAGATGTTGAAGACCACTAACCGAGGAAGTTGCAGAAAGACCTGAGAGTCTGACTGGTGGCTGCCTGAGCAGCTGTACGAACAGCCTGGTTGCCAGTCTCATGTGCTTCGCTACATACAGTCAATATCTGTATGATAATTCTCCCATTCATAGTCCAGTAGTTGCTGCATGCCACGTTTAGAAGCACCTGTCATCACAGATTTAATTTTACAAGAACGTAACACTGTGTACAATGTTACATTAATTCCCTAGTGTACAGCTCACACTGCGGACTGCAAAAGACAGTGTCACGTAACTTCGAACAAGGCCCGGCATTCCTAGTCAAATCCCGTGCATAGCTTGTGGTGGGAGGAGTTTCTTAACACTCGTTCTTCACTCGTTCTTCCCTCGAACCCACCCCCTTGTCTGAAATTTTTCTTCTGCGCATTCAAGGTTACTCTTGGCCTTGTTCAAAGTTACGTGACACTTGCTATACCTCTCAAAGAGAGTAGTCTGATAAGTAGGTAACAACATTTTGAAGGCACAGAAGGCATGTACCAACTCCATACTCCAACACAAACATGGCCATAGTACTTCAGATTGCTGGGTTTTTGAACTTTCTCCATTGTCTGGTATTCTAAAAAACACAAAAGAACACCATACAAAGGATGAAGTCCAAAACCCAGTAATCCTGAGTGCTATACACCATCGTCAGAACCCACCAGACTCTACACAGAAGCAGAACTATCTCCAAAATGTTGGCACACCCGTACCAGACTATACAGTGTCACCACCCCAGGGCCACAATAAGAATCTTCCATCTTCACACAAATCTCAATCTCATATAATGTACAGTTATATGAAAATGTTAATATAAGCATTTCTGAGTCTACAGTTTTGGAGAAAATTAAAATGCTTACAGCGTCTAAAAAACTAAAGACCTACTTTTGAAAAACATACATAAGAACAAGGGCACGTAACCATCTGAGCTACTGTTGTTTATAATGTAGGAATTCACAACTGGATACACTCACCTTCAGCATATCAACTTGTGTGTCATCTGACTGGGTAAGAATGGAACCCATGGCATGCAACAGCTGTGACGGAAGCCACAGGGAATCGTCTTCTGGCTCAAAGTTGGACTGGAAACGGTCATCTCGAACAAGTTTCTGTAACACATCACAATGAACAAATACCAATAAAGCAGTGACTTACTCCTCAGCTTGAAGAACCCTGCATTTTGCATACATTTCTTCTCTTCATCATGTGACAACGACTGGAAGGTGAGGACAAAAGTTCTCAGCAAACCAATTTACACACCACAAATCCCATATGGGGCTGGACATGGGCTTCTACAGAGATAAGACAGAATCTGTATGAGATATGGCACGCCCTTTAAACTCATCCCCATGTCTAAGCTACAATCAAAGAAATTATATAAACAAGTATTTCGAAGCAGAATTCATGAAGTCTAATTTCTTCTTGCATTGTTAATACCAAGACGTGGGTGAGTGGACAATATCAAAATGGATCTTAGAGAGACAGGATGGGATGGTATGGAACAGTTTGTTCTGGCTCAGGATAGGGACCAGTGGAGGGCTCTCATGAACACGGTAACGAACCTTCGGGGTCCATAAAATGCTGGTAAGTTCTTGAGTTGCTGCACAGCTGGTGGCTTCTCAAGATGAGCTCAGCTCCATGAGTAATTGATTGATTGATTTCTACTTCTTCAACTCCATTACTTTTATTCCTGTCATTTTATTTAATTTTATTTTTGTGATGATCTTATTACCTAACTAAATATTTTGTCTACATGGAATCTGTTGAACATAACCTCAAATTTCTTCATGACTGTTACAAATAATATTTCATATGTAACATGCAAGCATCTGTACAATTGATCTCTGCACCAAACTTCACTTGCCTGTCTCCAATGGTTCATTAGTGATTGTCATAAATTTCCACATAGATACAATGCTATTACAATTACAAAAGACAAGTTCGTCCAATGTGACTATTTCAGTTTTCTCACTTGATGATTCACTAGCCTTACATGTTTCGATCCATTTGGATCATCTTCAGAGGCTCCAAATACTTTTTGAAACCACTATCACAACAGTTGTCATATCAAATACACATGTAATGTCCAAGTACGCAATGTTCCATCTATCACTCACAGCAGCCTTTCTGGTTATAGAAATATTTAAAGTTGTTTTAAAGTTTTAAAAACCTTTGTTAAAAATTAAAATACATAAACCATATGGTTCATGTCAATAACCCGTCGTCTCTCTTCAAGGTGGCCGATGTTGTGCCTCCTATATAACTTTATTAGGGAGATTCTTAATATTGTCCGTTATGATTTCTTGGCCCGCTGTGCTGTGTATACACATGTATACATCGAAACATGTAAGGCTAGTGAATCAAGTGAGAAAACTGAAATAGTCACATTGGACGGACTTGCCTTTTGTAATTGTAACTGTTAGTGTGACGGACCAAAATGAAACAAATCAAATACAATGCTATTAGTTTATATTCAATACAAAAACTTACTTAAAAATGGAACATTTCCCAAGAATTACAGGGCCCCTATATCAAGTGGCTCCAGTGTCATGCCCATCTCTATACTTCAAGTATCTGCCACCCTGTTATTACTGACTCCAAAATATTAAAGCTGTCCCTGTGCTCAACGAATTAAGCACTACGCCATGAAGACGTATGGGGTACTGGATGTATAGATTCATATTTTCTTGACCTCGGCACTAGATGGAGGTGAGTTGTCAGCTTCATGCCCCTTATTACTGACTGTAATAAATTAACAAGTATGGCTATAGGACTGGTTCCAATGGCATAAAGTTCAAACCTGCACCGCGCCCTTTGTCTTCTTCTCCTTCTGATTATTATTATTACGAAGAGGAAGGGCACAGCGCAATCGTTACTGGCCCTATTGTTGGTTCCCACGCTCCCCAAGATGGACATGGGGTATCCAAGCTAGGAGGAGGAAGCTACACTCAGTTCGTTGGCTTAGATAAGAACAAATAGAATTTTAATACAAAAATATATAACAATACATAAATAACAAACGACACATTTGACCAAGAAACTAATGCAAGCTCATTTAGAGCAAAACAATTTCCCGTCGGCACCACTTGTGTCGACACTAGGCATATTAGGACGTTAAACACTCAGACTATACAAACACAAGTCTAATTCTGAAAAAAAAATACCAAACCAAATCTAATAACGCGCGTCGCAAGCGTTCAAGCAACGGCTTGTGACCGCGGGCAGTCCTTACTGGCCAGCCAGATAGCACCAAAAGGGAATTTAGAACAAACCAAGCCGAAACCAATATTTTCCACAACAAACCTGCTGGCTAGTAACCGACCTTCCAAGTCAACTTGGTCTACACGACTGCACTGTACAAGTCTCCCCTTCACGAGAGGGTACATGAGACCACATGACTGACGTCAGGATACTGCATAGTGGGGATGGAATCCGTCAAGGGAAACATGATGACATCACAAGTGAGCGAGCTAAACCTTAGAACGGCTCAAACCAAGCCCAGTGAAATTCTGTCAACTGGTTCAAATGCTACAACAGGAGATGCAAACACACACATGCAAATGGTGATGTCGCAAACCAAATTTATTTCCTTACGAGAGGAAAGCAGACTAAAAATGGATACAGATCTTCTTGCATACTTGCTTCTAGGATTAAATGGAAGTATGATCTCAGTCTTTGTTTCAGCAACCTTCTTACATATCTGTACGCATAAGAAGATTTTACAGTGTCACAGACCAGGAGTGCAGGTAGGCCAGCAGCAATGGCTCCGACAGTATGATGTAAGGATTCCAGTTACTTACATGAAGGCCAGAGAGACCATATGCCACAAACTTGCTTCGCTTTGTCTCCAACGCAAGCTGCAAGGCATGCAGACATTTTGCTCTCAAGTCATGTGCTGGGTCACGTAACAGGCCCTGCTGCGCCTCTAGAAAATCTGCAAGCAGAGAAGAATTCCAGTAAATTGTATGTGTCAACTACAGAAATTTGGTACAGTTTTTCTTCTTCTTCTTTTTCTTCATCATCATAAGGCTCGACAGCTTCCTATCTTGAACACTTTGGCCTGCTCAACAATTTCCTTCCAAATACTTCTGTCCTGTGTGCGAGTTGTCCAGTTATAAATTCCTAAAGCCTTTACATCTTCCCTTACGTCATATTTCCATCTGATCTTAGGTTGGCCTCTCTTTCCTTTAGCGTGTAGCTGCCCGTCATATATTCTTTTAACTGTTTGTCCAGCCTCCATCCTTGAGGTGTGTCCAAGCCAACTTATTCTTTGGGAGATTTGGTGCAGCATTAAATGAAATGTGGCAGGAACATTATAAATTATGACTGGAAAAGTTTTATAGTAGGATAGTAAATGGTAAAAACAGAGTCCCTGTGCTTAATTAATTAAGCACCATGCTATGAAGATGTATGGGGGAGTGGAGATATAGCTCCACAATTCTTGACCTCAGCACTAGATGGACATGAGTGGTCAGCTTCATGGTTCAGCCACCTTACCCCTGGCGAAAGAACGCCTGATAACCATCAGATAGGAGGCTGGGTGTGCCCTAGGGCCGGTCTGAATGCTGTGGAGTAGAGAGAAATCTCTTTCTCCTACCAAAAATCGAACCCCAGCCTTCTACCCTGTAGTCTGTAGCCTGTCACTATACCAACTGAGCTATCACAGCTCTTTTGAAGTACCATGACTTATTCTAAAGTACCATCCTGGAATGTGAATGACAAAAATGATAACAAAAAAACATCAGTCAAACTTGCCAGTCTACCAACTGATGTGCAAAACGGGCCTGAAAAATGGAAAAGAGAAACAGCGTCCATTACAATTTGGCATTTGTAACAAAAAATTAATAATTCTATCCACAAACATTTCTTTAAAATTATAAAATATATCATTATACATAAGTCATTCAGAAAGTAAAGACCATTTGGTGATTAAAAAGGAATAAATGAATATAAATAAAAAAATATTTTACATCATTACTACACATATTATATCATTTTTCTACATAATCCCCATGAAGATTCAGGCAAGTGTCCTACCCTGTGATGAATTTCTGTATGCCTGTGTATTAGAAACCTGACGCCAGTCCACTGAACCAGTCTTTAACCATCTTCACTTCATCGCTACCCATGTACGTACTTCCCAAGAACTGCTTCAAGTGTGTGAACAAATGAAAATTACTTGGAGGCAGGTCTTGACTGTAGGGAGGATGGTAAAAGGCGTCCCACACAAAGTCACAAAGTAGCACATGTGTGCTAGCGGTCTTTACTTTCCTCACAACCCTCGTTCTACCAGTCTGGACAAATCAGCAGTTAACACTGAAGACTTGTATTCAGGAGATGCTCAGTTCAAATCTTGGTTGGGATACCAACTATCACAACTGAAGGCTTTCATGTTCTCTAATTTGTGACAGAACCTCAATTCAGCATGGCTATTTCCTCTCAAATACTTTTGAATTCATTATGCACCAATTACCCTATCATCTGATGCTATATGGCCACACATACTAATAGCACTGTAAAATAAAACAACAAAGACAGACAACAAGGTGATCTAATAAGCTTACTTTCATTTTTTAAAGATAAGAAAAGTAAGCTTAAAAACTTTACATATAGCAGTTGCCCCAGGAGTGACATGGCTAGAGGCTAATCTGCCAATGAGAGCCTACTGACAAAATGTCCTTTGATTTTTGGAGCACTAATTAATTGTATTAGTAGAAAGAGTAGGAACAGAAATATAGTGGTGGTGGTGATGAATTCTGAAAGTAAATGTACAAGGCAAACAAACACCAAAGCCGAACCTGTCTACATTCTAATCGGATCCGTACTCAACAGAATCAACTTTACATAATCCTATGTGGCGGGGGAGGGACCGGGAAGGAGAAAAAGGGCGGAAATGTTCGAAATTACTAAACCTGAAGTACCAGTATATAATAAAAACATATATTGGCTAATAAAAGAAATGAACTTCAACATTTTCGTACTTCATGTACTTTACTGAAGGACTAATGGCTAATAATCATTTAAATTGAGTTCCATCTGGAATACTGATACTCCATACCATGGGCTTCCTGCGCCGACTTTCGAAGAACTGACAGCTTGGTACTGGAAGCTTCTTTAACGATTTGCAGAAGGAGATCCTCCATTTTGTTTTCAATACATGGCAATATTCACACGAAAGCACATCAATATTAATAATTTAAACATAACAGGTGTCAACATAAACTACACACATCCTCACTCAATACTGTTACCACACTTTAAAACTGAGAGTAACCAGCAGTAACCAATACCAACATCTACACCCATAGAATGTACGAGGTAAGACTATTAATGTACTATCATCACAAATTAATTAATTGAAACAATTTCGATTACTCCGCGATTCAAACTACGATCAGTCTCTTTCCCTTTGGAATTATTTTAAAATCCTCACGTGAACAAATGTATATTACACTTACAACTCCCTTCGCTACTTCTCCTGACAGATGGCAGTACGTCTCAGAGAGTAGTTCATTTCATATGTATAGATGGCAGAAGGTTGAGATCATGTCTACTACTGCCATCTAGACCACATTTGGAGACATTTTGCATTCTTGTGAGTATGCCAATGATCTGTGTAGCGGGAACTATGAAGTGTACCATCTCCTGGGATTTAACGCCTAGTCCGTTGAAAGTCAACCAACGTTTCGCAGAAACACATCGCCTCCATCTTCAGGGTCAAATAAGCCGTGCAAGAAACCAAGGATTAGAATCAACGACCCCAATGTTCCAGCAATACAGTACGTCTCTGATAACGTAATATTACATACCTGTATAAGAATAATATAATGGTAAATTCCACTGTGAAATGAGTAATTTACATCTGATATGTTCCTCCAAACTAATTTGTCACAAATAATATCCAAATGTAAACTAATTATCGAACCATAGTACAAATGCAAAAATTAAAATAAAGAACTCCGGATATTTCTTAATATAGCGGTTCTACTGATATATAAATTTGTATGTAGCCACATGTAATGTACAAAAATCTCAATAGTACTGCATTCTAGAACGAAAATTGTATACTTTCATCACTTCACGAATTCAAATATGTATGGCGCCCAAATTGGCCCTCTTCTTTACAATTATTCACTCTTCTTCTCTTCCCCATTATGTCTCCCCACCCACCCAGCATACTCCATTAAGGATTTGAGGATGTGGAAAAAACAAAGGGGAAATTATCACACCAGTTTCATTATAATTAAATTATTATTATTATTATTTGTATTGCTTTGTATCACAGATAGCTTGTAATACAAAATCAACCCTCCATTGTTGGTTCTATAATTCATATTTCAAAAATTATTCTTAAATAATAAAAATTTGTTATATTTATCACAGGTACATATTGATATCACATAACAGCTTTGATTGCTGTAAAAGTCAAAAGAGAAATATCTACGGATATTTCATAATAAAAGATTATAACAAGACTTCTTCACTGATACATTATCCTAATGCACACTGTCTAATTAAAGCTACACAAGATTATTAATGAGAGGCACTGAAGTATTATTAAATGGTCAACATTAAAACCATTGCATCACTCTGAACAAATACAGATTTGAGATCAATACACAAAACACTGATTTTCTCTTGAGAATATATGAGGTCGTATCAGAAAAGTTTCTGTTTTTAACACGTTCAATAACAAACATCACATTCTGAAAACGTTAGGGAAAACATCTGGTCCATTTCGATTATGCTACCATGTAGTCTGACAGGCGTGTAACACGTTTCAGCACAATATTTAATCTCCATCTACTCTACAAGATGAAGGCTGTATATTCGTGCTAAACGACACACGCCTACTAGTTACCTGGTAAAAGAACCCAGTGACAATATGAATTTTCCCCCTCACGGAAACCTCAACATAATTATGTTCACTTCACCCTTCCAATACATGAACTGCGTCCATTTGAGCAATATTTATAAAATTTATATATAGAAAGTTTCGGGATTGAAAAGGAAAATCTTTCAACTACATACTATTCAAACAATTAACACATTCTCAATCATTCAAACAGTTTTGCATTTCTTTCCCCTGTTAATCACCAGCTCATGACAAATCATCTGTAATTAGTTCATGCTTGGTTGTTATTAAAAAAAAAACATACGAAAGACTTTATAGTGAGACGCCCATGTTTGTAGGACTAAAATAAACCAGATTATCATGAGTGAAGACTGTACATCATTTAACCCATAATGGAAAATAATTACTACAGAGCTAAACTAAATTCACAGACCAAATCCTTCAAGATTCTTATAGGCTATAATTTTAACATTTATGAAATAAACAACAGCTAAGGCTGGAAAACAAGAGCTGCGATTACTTGTAAAGGTAAAACAATATTCGTGTTTCAAACTAATGACAGGAAATGCTGAAGAGCCATTATTTGATACCTATATTTCCGGAGGAAATGGCCTATGAATTAATTTAAGCAACAAAATAAGATAATTTATAACTGTCCATGTATGTGTTAAAAATTTCTGCAAGAAAACTGCTGCACTCTGTCGTTTCCCATCAGAACTTGATCGAAACAAAAAAATTACCACGGTCTCCAAATAGGCTCAGCCGATTCGTTCTTCAGCGCGACATCTGCCAGCTTCAGAAGGCCACCTCCGCAATCAGCACCAATGGTGGCGGTCGTTGGCGAAGTGGAATTCCTTCCACAGCTACTCGACGACGTAGAAGATGCAGGTGTAAGTGGCATGACATAATAAGAAGCAGTAGCGATGACGGAAACTGGAACTACAGCCGCACTTCCTTCACTGGAAGTGCTCAGGGGAGGCACAGGAGAACCTGGGGGTGTGTTATAGCCTGCGGTAGGGTGGGATGACAAACCCACTTGAACTGACAAGGGTGACGTCTTATCCATATCGTTGAGACGGTGACCAAGATGTGTCATCAGCTTAGTGCCCAGTTTGACGTCTACTCCAGGTGTGGCTGCTAGGCAACGGGACACCTCCGTGGCGCAGTGGGTGAAGCCAGCACGGAAACGGTCAGCGTCTGTGACCGGATTGGCGGACAGCCTCTGTTGTCGCCGCAACTTGTGTAGATGACGCACTGTCAGCTCCAGGATGTCCGCCTTCTCAAGTTTGCTGACGTTTTCACCTTCGGCTTGCAGTGCGGATACCATTAGGTCCTTCAGCTCGTCGAGACACTTGTTTATGCGGGCCCGCCTTTTGCGTTCCAGCATGGGCTTCATAACCTGAACACAAAAACGGAAAAAGCGCGTCAGAACAGTGGAACGACTCACCAAATATGAAAAAAACGACTCATTTTAAACTGAGTCTATGGGGATGACTTGAAGGGAGTACCGGTTACAAAAAATGTCGGCTGGAAAATTACTTCGACGATGCGTTTCGAAAGCATGCAGCAAATTAAAACGAAACACTATTACAGCCATTACTGTTTTGTAAAAAAATAAACATACAACAAAACAAAAAACGTAAAATATAAAAAAAACAATAACAAAATTTAATAGAAATTACCGAAGTTCTGAATTTCTTACTAATATGAGGGCTATAAAATTAATATACGTGCTCAAATTATGTTAATAAAAATAAAATACTACCAACAAAATCTCGCAACGATTAAAGCAATCTCATTCATAAGGAATGAAAAAAAAAAAACTTCCGTAAATTAACGATTCTGTAATTTGCTTTCTAAACCATAATGAACAAGGACCCCTTCCGTATCCAAAGGAACTTCTAAATACATTTAACATTAACACAAGTGCATGCTCACCTTTCTGTACTGGTATGTTCTAGAAATTGGTTGAAGTTGCTCCATATCAACAGTCATGATTGTGTCATGCAGCATCTTGATGTGAAGAAAACAGATTACACACAAAACACAGAAAAGCAAAATAAAAGTCTTTACAAAATATGACACTGCACACAAAATTTGATAGCAAAGTTCAGAACTTGGTTAGCGCTCCGCAGGTTTCGTAACACGCGACACGAGCTGTAACAGAGCTAACGGCATGCGAAGCTTCCGCAGCTAACGCCTGACGTGAAATGGTTACCGCAAGCGGGAGCCACCGCCTGTTATATAGACGAGCCAGGTGTGTGCCTGGCCCGTGGCCCACTACGATCGTGGGAAAGTGAACGAGGACCACGTTCCCACACACACACACTCCACTACATACACACCGCCACCTGTGCCAGCGAGGCGGGGAGAGGGGAGGGGGAGTTGGCGCTGCTTCGTGCAGCAGCTGTCTCTGCGCCACGCGCGCCCCTCATTGGACGACTGGACGCGCGATAGGGGGAAGGGTACAGCATCGTCATCTTCATCGGATAATTGAGGCAAAGGGGAGAAGAGAGCCATGACGAACACTTATCGTCCTGGGCGGGGGAGGGGGGGTGTCATGAAGTGGCAATGGGCAAAAAGGAAGAATACCCCAGTCTTCGCGACTTGCTACTGGAGTAACACTGATCAGAGCTGCGTTAGCCCCATGCAAGTATTCAACTCGATGCTATAAGCAAGTGGCAGGTCATGCTATGAATGAAATAAAATCCTGTAATTCAAATACTAACAGCGCAGTCGGGCTATGGGCTGAACGACGAAGAGGTCGAAGCTCAACTCCCGGTAGTGGCAAAATTTTTCTCTCTTTCACATCGTCCATACCGTTTCTGGGGCCCACACAACCTTCTACCATGGTTACCGGGGGCGTGAAGCTGATCACTCACTTCAAACTAGTGGCGAGGTCAAGAATACGTGGGTCTATACCTCGAATCCCCCATACGCCTTCAACAGCTAGTGCTTAATTAGTTAGGCACAGGAACAACTTTACCTTTTGTGTGCTGATCATTTAATGACACTGTAAATAGCTCGCACTATACAACGTCGAATTTTAGGATGATTAGTGAACAATAAAATTGGAAAGGGTATTGAAAGAATTGGTTGTGGCCTAATTTAATGTACCATCCTGGTATTTATCGGTAGAGACTGATTAATACCACAAGAAATCTCAATCAAGATAGTCCGTGATGCGGCCGAGATTCGAACTTGGCACCTCCCGAATACGAATAAGAAGCGTTACCAAGTTCCTTTGTACATGAGTGGAGATTTACCCCCAGTACCTCACTACGCCTTCATAGCATGGTACTTGAATACAAGGATATTAGTAAGCTTTTTCTATGTACTACATGGATGGATTATAGTGAATAATGAATTGGAAAGGATGTGAAAGGAGACGGTCATGACTTAATTCAAGATACTACGCTGACAATTACCTGGAGGGCCTCAGGAAAACCACAAAACTTCAATGCGGGTAATGGGTGTTCCCGTCGAGTCAGTTTACTCGGTAAAAAGCACGTAGGACAGTTCAGACTAGCCACCACGTATACACGTTTCTCGTATGATTCTACTTCACGCGTTCTTTGCGAATGAAACAAGAACACCTTAAGCTGAGGTCATATCTGTCCGTCTCTCTGTGTGCCTCAGTGGTCAGAGGTTGAAACCGAAGGCCATATTTTCTTAAAATTAGAAATGGGATATTTTCACTAAAAGTCGTCGGACAATTCCAGTTTCCAGGGGTGTTGAACCATAAAAACACGAAAAACCTGTTTTATGCGTATAATATCATAAATGGAGTTTGAAGCGTATTCTATATACCGTTTCACAAAAAAATTTACTGGGATTCCAAATGGCAGGCTTACATTAAAAACAAAACAGTCAAAACAAACTCCGTGGCCTGTAGTCCGCAAGCGAAGTATACCGACCTAGCGACAGCAGCTTGTCGGCGAAGTTAGTGCCACCTTTTGCGGATACAGAATGTCACGTGGTCAGCACAACGAATCCCCACGGCCGTTTATCTCGGTTTTCTAGACTGGAGCCGCTATATCCTTGAAATAGCTCCTGAATTATCCTCAAGAGGCTGAGTGGACCCGGTACCAGACCCACTACTTCTCAGAAAATCTGGTAGCGCCGGGAATCGAACCCGGGATCTCAGGATCTGTAGGCAGGAACTCTGACCATTAGACCACAGAGACGGTCCAGGCTTTCATTAATTTGAATTTAAATATTATAATTTTTAAACAAGTTTAAATAAATTTAAATAAGCTCAATTAGTGTACTATATTATGGAGTACTGGTAAGAAATCCTGAACGAAAGAGATAACCAGGAAGAATACCGTAATCAACTTTCGGGTTCCATAAAATACCGGATCAAGTCAAGGAGGATGAGGCGGGCAGGGCATGTAGCACGAATGGGGGAGACGAGGAATGCGTATAGGATATTGGTGGGAAAGCCAGAAGGAAAGATACCACTGGGAAGACAAGGCGTAGGTGGATGTACAATATTAGAATGGATCTTAGAGAGATAGGATGGGATGGTATGGATTGGATTGATCTGGCTCAGGATAGGGACCAGTGGAGGGCTCTTGTGAACACGGTAATGAACCTTCGGGTTCCATAGAATGCTGGGAAAGTCTTTAGTAGCTGCAGAATTGGCGGCTCCTCCAGACCATGAGTAAGTAAGTAAGCAAAATTCGGGAAATTTCTAGAGTCGCTGAGCAACTACTGGCTTCTCAAGAAAGACTCGGCTCCATGGAGTTAGTTCATTATGCGGTACACCGTTTCGATCTTTGTTTATTTCGTTCGAGTGCCGGAAATGATTGCAACAAAAACCGACCATTTTCGAGGCGTGTGTACGAGGTCACATTATGTCAGTTGTACATCACTTCCGCGATTTGGGGGTCAATCTGTGCCAACCTTCATCTGCCGCTGACTCAGACCGGTATCAATGGAATGGTTTCGTTCTCCCTTCCCCTTCCACGAACACACACTTCCTCTCACTGACTGTGGGAAAATGAGGCAGGTGGTCGAACGCTTGCCAGTTTCCTTCTGTCCCCCAGAAGTACAAATTTCTACATGATTTAAAATTCGCTGCTTCATTCCTCCAATAAGCCAGTCATTAATATGACAGTATTTAATAAACTTACCGTCTCTCTCGTTAACCAATCCATTTAACATGTACAGACGATCGGTATTATCTTACATGACTTTCTCATTTTCGTTTTTATACAGTTATATCTGTATACTTCAGTCTGAAACACCTTCTGGAATGCTAGCGCGAAAGTTAAACGCCTTTAAAATATCAGGACTCCCTTGTACTCATGATCGTGTATACTTTTTTCTTTCTTTCTCCTTCTTCTTGTTGCGTGAGTAAGAAACCAGGCAGGAGCTGTTAGAGCACGTGCTTGCTTAGCTAGCTCCTTTCTTCTTACGCTGCCCCCTATAATCGCCTGCAAACCATGCCGGCTGCTTTCCCACGGTCCAAGACTTGGCACGGCTTGCAGCCGGCATGAAGCCCGTAGGAGGGTGGCGGTGGTGGTGGAGGGGGATTGCTATGTGGAGTGTGGGGGAGCACAAATATATCCTCTAGTTTATATAGCGTGTCGCAAAACTCGAAATAGATCTCAAACTGCAACGTTCTGAAATAACTGTGAATCTAGAGTAATTAGAAGACATGGTTCTCAGTAATTGTCGAACTCAGCATTTTAAATACCAAGTTAGAGGAGGTCAGGAAATAAACGCAAGCATACACACAGAGTAGCGATTCTAGAGGGTATGTCCCCTTCTGTTTTAATTATCACGACAGCCGCAAGATGTACGCAAAAAGCGTACTGAGCACAATATAATGTGATTTACTTTTCTCTGAAATTTTTCTTCGTAATATTTTTTCCGCTCCCATAATTATTCAGCGGAGGAAATTAAGTTGAGATCTAATTTGGTCAACGCTTGATAACCATTCAGTCCAGAACCTTTTGTCTTCTCGTCTGCTGTTTAAACCTGCAAAAATTAGAATAAACAATATTATAATTTTGCCTGTGATCCTGTATGGGTGTGAAATTTGGTCTCTGACGTTAAGCGAACTATACCGCCGCTTCTCGAAGAAGTTAGTGCAACGGAGGAACATATCTTCTGGGACTCCAACTGTAAGAGGACCAACGGGCAACAGTGATGGTCATTTTAGTAAAGGTATCCCTGTAACAGGCCTTGGAGGCCCATGGGGTTGTGAGATGTTGAGGTTCCCACATTTTCTAGACAATCAGCTCATAGATGGCGGTAATGTTGTCAACCCTACGCGCCGGCCGCCCTTTACCCTCAAGAATATTCCAAGAATATTCCTGGTACTCATTTCTGTTAGAGGCTGAGTCAAACCCAGGCCTATAGTGCGGCTTAGAATTAGGTAAATCCAATGTCCTCATCGGAATTCGATCCCGCGACCTTCCGACTTGTAGCACAGTGCCTCAACCAACTACGCTACCGCGTGCCCCCAACAACATTCCTATATTTACATAAAATAGACTTACTCATGGAGCTGAGCCCTTCTGGAGGAGCCGCCAATTCTGCAGCTACTCAAGAATTTCCCAGCATTTTATTGCACCCGAAGGTCCATTACCGTGTTCACAATAGCCCTCCACTGGTCCCTATCCTGAGCCAGATCAATCCAATCCATACCATTCCATCCTATCTCTCTAAGATCCATTTTAATATTGTCCATCCACCTACGCCTTGAATATAAAACAGATATGTAAGAAAACTAAGAGAAGTAATTGTACTGATTATTAACAGGATACTCTCAGATTTATGTTAAGATCTGTATTAAGAAACGCGGGGTGACCGCTATTACAGAATGAGATGTTTATAAGAACGTGCTACAGAAGGCCGGGTGGGCATTGCCTAGGCCTCTTTGGTATTTACAATATTTTTCCTACAAAAAAATCCCCACAGCAGTTAATTTTGGTTTTCTAGACCGGGCTCTAAGCCACATTCTCACTTAAATAAATGAATAAATATAGAAGCTTAGAAAGAGATGTTAACACGCGAATTTCTTGTCCACAGTCTTTTGTGCCTCTCTTCTCCTGTTACTTCTGGTTCCTTCCCTTCGAGTCTCGTTCTTCTCTTCTTACGCAAACAAGAAGTTCATCCGTAAAGCGAAGAACAATTTTCTTGTTCATATTCCTTTCACCCATTTGCTCAGGGCCGGAATCACAGTAGTGGGGGGGGCAATTTCAGGAACAACAAATTTGGGTTATGAAAATTTTTTTTTATATTATTATTCCTTGTGGGGACACGCGGTAGCCTAGTTGGTTGAGGCACTATGCTACAAGCCAGAAGGTCGCGGGTTGGAGTCCCGATGAGGTGGATTTTTTTAAATTGACCTAATCCTTCCAGCCACACTATGCCACACCTAATCCTCCTGGGGGTAAAGGGCGGCCGGCGCGTAAGGCTGACAACCTTACCGCCATCTTTAAGCCGATTGTCTAGAGAAAATATGGGAGCCTCTATGTCTCACAGCCCTATGGGCCTCCACGGCCTGTTACAAGGATAAACTTCACATTTTTATTTCTTCCAGTAACTACAAATACAAACTATTTTTTTTTTCTGGTGACTTTAGTGAAGCAACTTTCTTAATAAAATCTACGAATACTCTTTCTTTTTTGTGGAGGCCCCATGGCGACCGCAGGAGTCTCTCCCCTTTAAATCCGACCCTGAATTTACTCCTCTTTTTACCCCGGGTTCTGATATTCTCTTCCGACTTTTACGTTCGATTTTCATTCCCTGAGACTGACTTCTTATTTCCTCCTTTTCTTACTCCGTTCCCTTCTCATTTTGTCACATTCCTTCTTCCTCCCCCTCTTCCGTTTCTTTCGTTCGTCGAGGCAGAGTTCTGTCACAGTGTATATAAACAGAGGGTTGAAAGAGAGAGAGAGAGAGAGAGACGTTTTATAAAGTTAAAGCAGTGAGGCCCTATGAAAAGAACAGAGGGCTATGCGATGCAGGTCTGCTTTCCCACGCATTCCACTGCTGTTAACTGCATAACGTGGTATCACACCCCCACACGCACCCCCTTCAGATCATTTTTAACATCTTTCATCTGGTCCCAGATGTCTGGTCGTACTTGCGCAGTAAGATACAATAAACGTGGTTATTAGTCTGCTGTATACTAACACACGCTCTGCGCTGTTTTCGTGGCTTACTGGCTGGACGCCCACGTCAACTTGATGACTCACGCACGGTAAAGTTGGCATCACCGTTCCGAGATACTGGCTTCAGTTGCCAAAATTGTATCGGCACAAATAGTAGGCCCAGTTGTTGTTGCATGTTTAAAGAGATTTGAACCCGAATCTTGGGAAATGCGCCGCAAACGCTGAAGACAGGTTCTACTGGCGAGCTCTTGAGGAAATTGTACGGAACCGCAAGGTTCCACAAAATGGAGGCCATTTTTAGACTAGCTAAGCAAGTCTCACAGTATCAGTAAAGAATCTGCTCTATACGCATTGTAATTAATTTCGTCGGAGTTCACCAATCAAATGAACTGAAGAAAAATACAAGGTTATTCTATCTATCTATCTCTCTATCTGCCTATCTATCTGTCTGTCTCTCTCTCTTTATCAATCTATCTGGGGCTCTACAGAAATTTTTTTGAACCTTGGCCCCTTTTTCAGTTTCTTAATCCTATACACAGCCGGTAGTACCCATTGGACGGGGGATCAGCCCGTCGCAAGGCCGCTGCCTACACACAGGACAACACAAACATAGAACACACACACAGACATCCATGCCTTGAGTGGGATTCGAACCCACGATCCCACCGTTCGAGCGGGCGAAGACGGTACATACCTAAGACCGCGCGGCCACCATGATAATCTGCTGGTTATCCAACCATCCAAAAGATCTCGCAGTAAGGTTCTAGACTTGTATTCTAGAGGTACTGACTTCGGATCTGAATAGGGACACAGCTTATCCTGGTTGACGGTACTCGTCGTTTTCCTCAGTTAAAAAAAAATGCAGGGATAGTACCTCTATTATACAACGACAGATTTATTTCAAATTTGTTTCCAAATCATAATTCAGCAATCAGCTTAATATTCGACTGGGATATTGACACACACGTGGAGTAATCAGCAAACAAAGGACTGTGTTATGAATGAGTCGGTAGAGTCATTACTTTTTTCGCAACAGCCGGGTAACGGGAACTGCAGCGTGTTCTACCCATGCGCAATCGGTACAGCGACTAGCTACAAGCTGGACGAACGAGAGGTCGGAGTTCGAGTACAGGTAGAGTTAAGAACATTTTCTTCTCCACGTCATCCAGACCGGCTCTGGGACCCACCCGGCCTCCTATGCAATGGGTACCGGCGGTAAAGCGGCCGGGACCTGAAGCTGACCACAACTAATTCCGAGGCCAAGAAATATCTTTCAAAACTGAAAACTTCCTTTAAAATTAGTGTCACGAAATGCGAAAACTGCTATCTTTCAAAAATGAAAACTTCCGTTAAAATTATTGTTACGAATTTAACAAACTGCTATTTTTCAAAAATGAAAACGTCCTTTAAAATTATTGTTACGAAATTAACAAACTGCTATCTTTCAAAAATGAAAACTTCCGTTAAAGTTATTATTACAAAATGCACAAACTAGTATTTTTGAAGTCTGGAATTAATCTTCATAATACTTAAAAATTCAGTATGTATCTCCCTCAAAACACAGCATTTCCATCATACAGCTCAAACGGTTAATGTGTTTTGGAAAATAATCGCTGAACATTACTGTCTTCTGCGACGTGAAACTTCAGTAAATTTACCAGGCCTCAACCCAGAAGACATTAATCTTCATAATCTTTGACATAATCGCTGTTTATTCTGACAGTTTTACGAAAATTCACAAGTACACTGCGCAGGCAAATTATAGGTGATTCTTTTAGGTTAAAGCAGGTGGTACATTTGTACTAACCACTGTGCAATAACGGGTTACCAATCTTTTTTTTTTTTAACTTTCAGAAATTACATCCATTGGTCTCTTCCTATTCATTAGTAATTATGAAACAATCAATCTCTTAGACATTCGATATATCCTTGGGCAGAGTATCGACCCATCACATGTCCTCTACCTACACAGGACAACAGAAGATAGAAGTACGCAGCACACATCCTTGTCTGGCGTGAGTCTGACACCCACGGACCCTGTGTGGAACGGGAAAAGACCCACACGCCTAGTCACCGTGGTCACTGCGATGTGTTTATCCAAAAACCTGAATCTTCAACTATAGACTTCTTAGGGGGTCCATACACATACGAGTCTGGCTTGCGAGTCCGACTCGGTTCGGGTTCCAATGAGCCAATCTCGTCCATGTGTGCGTCGCCACGCTCATACGTGTGTGGTGAAATTAATCCGAACCCGGCTCCTCGCCGAGCCGGACCCGCGAGCCAGACTAGCCTTAGGCTAAGATGTAGTTTTATCTGTTCTATGTGCGAAAATTGGTGAGGGAATAACGGTCATTGAAAAATAAGTTCTAAAGTAGATAATACATTTCGGCAGCCTGTTGAACTGGTTAAAAATTTCACTTTCAGGCCAGTCTTCGAGGTGTAATTTCTTGTCGTTCTCGTAAACTGTCGGTGTGCTACGTTGTCGCTGTTTATGTAAATGATCAATCTGTGACGTGTTTCGACCTTGTGAGGTCCTCATCAGTTATATACTTTTACATAACTACCGCAATGTACTACTTCTTCCAGTTACTTTTTCTAAAACTTGATTAAAACTAGTTCCAGTTACTGTATAATCGTTGGATGATGATGACCTTTTTTTTTTCATTGGCGCTACAGCCTACCTCCATGAACTTCCCCGTTCACTTGGGTTTACTAGATCTTGGACATATGGTAGGACTCCTTGGGCGAGTGTTCAGCTCGTCGCAAGGCCTCTACCTATACACAAACACAGAAAAGCGCACACAAACATCCATGCCCTGAGTGAGATTCGAACCCATGATCCCGGCTTCCGAGCGAACGAAGACAGTGCATGCCTTAGACAGCTTAGACATGCCTTGGACCGTGACCGGCCGATGATGACCTTATAAGGTCGAAATATCTGGTAGGAGTAACATTTATTTTTATGAAAGTAGACAACACAGCACACCGATAATCTACGATCAGTTGCACCTTCAAGTCTGCCCTTGCAAATGAAGTCCTTAAATCTGCAGAGCTCGGATCCAGGAGAGAGTTGGCAAAAGAACTTGAGATAATTATATATAATAAGAATTTCCATAATTTATACTATTCACCTAACTGCGAGAGCAGTTAAACTGTCAGTGATCAGAAGAACGTGGCACGTACCACGCAAAGGGGAAACAAAAGAAGCATACAAAATTATGGTTAGAAACTCATGAGCAGGAGACTATTTGTGTGACACAAAAATAGATGGAATGGTATTATTATGCATAAAAAAGTAAAGTAAAGCTATCCCTGTACCAGGCCGTGAAGGCCCATAGGGTTGTGAGACGTTGAGGGTCCCACATTATCTAGACAATCGGCTCAAAGATGGCGGTAAGGTTGTCACCCTTACGCGCCAGCCGCGTTTTACTCTCCAGGAAAATTATTTAATTAATTCCTGGTACTCATTTCTGTTAGAGGGTGAGTAAACCCCAGGGCCTAGTGCGGCTTGAATGATTAGATCAACTGTAAAAAATCCAATGCCCTCATCGGGATTTCAACCCGCGACCTTCCGGCTTGTAGCATAGCCCCTCAACCAACTACGTTACCGCGTGCCCCCGTTAATATTATGCATATGGACCTTAAAGAAATTGAATGTGAAGGGGTAAACTTGATTGGCTTTAGATATAATTCAGCGGATAGAAGGTGTTAATGCAATAATGACCTAGCTAAGACCTCCTCCGCCGGACGGCCGAGGTGTCGGAGTTCGAGTCCCAGTAGGGTCAAGGTTTATCCTCTTTCCACGTCATCCAGACCGGTTCTGGGGCCCACCCAGCCTCCTATCTAATGGGTACCGGAGGCTCTTTCTCTTGGGGCAAAGCAGCCAGGGAGAGTAGCTGACCATTCACCTCTAACTAGTTCCGAGGTCAAGAAAATGTGGATCTATACATCCGCTTCCCCATACGCCTTCATGGTGTAATGCTTAATTAGTTAAGCATAGGGATTCACTTTTTTTCCTTTGTCGCTACGACCCCAATTTGGGTCTTGGCCTACCTCCATGAAACTCTCCGTTTCATGTCGGTTTACTAGATCTTATACATTCGGTAGGACTCCTTGGACGGGTGATCAGCTCGTCGCAAGGCCTTTTTACCTTTTCCTTTACATAGAAAAATGCACACACACATCAAACATCCATGCCCTGAGTGGGATTCGAACCCGCCTCCGAGCGAGCGAAGACAGTGCATGCCTTAGACCGCTCGGCTACGGGGACCGGTTGGATAACTTTTTTTCCCCCTTGGCACTAAAGCCCCAGTGGGCCTAGGCCTACCTCCATGAACTTCTCCGTTCACTTCGGTTTTTCTAGACCTTACACATTCGGTAGGACTCCTTGGGCGGATGATCAGCTCGTCGCAAGGCCTCTACCTGTACACAAACACAGAAAAACGCACACATACAAACTAAATATCCATGCCCTGAGTGGGATTCGAAACCACGATCCCGGTTTCCAAGCGAGCGAAGACAGTACATGTCTTAGACCGCTCGGCTACCGTGACCGGCCTGGATAACTTTACCTTTTCATAAAACATTCAGGTTCAATAAAGGCAGAGCATTCCTTAGGCAGCTGAGTCACTATCACTGCTGCAGATAGCCACATTGGCCTATCACAGAGTTAGTCAGTCAGTCAGTCAGTCAGTCAGATAGCTAAGTAGCCAGAATGCGGAAGGAATAAGATACACGTGTTTCGAATTATTTGCCTGGCAAATGAGAGAAAGAGGTTACAGTCAATGTAATTCCTACACAGTGCATAAGTGCATTGTTTCCTGACAAACAACAGCAGGGTAACACGTTGCAAGGTCTCGTAGTAGTCGCAAAATATCATATCCTTTCTTTATCAAAACTCGTATAGCCACGCGTCCTACTGCATTCACCCGTCAATACATTCTTACGTAAGTAACCTTAGCAACCCACAGTGTCCGTCCGTCCGTCCCCTGCTCACGCTCTACGAAACAAGAAGTTCTGGCAAGAACTAATGGCCTACGTTCCTTCTATATGACACGGACCTCATAGAAAAAGCGTCCAGCAATTACTGTATTGTTGCATGTGTATTTGTTGCCTCTGTTGGATACACATTGACACACAGACTGTTGGGAGGGATTTATGAAGTACGCCGTTGAGATGGGCTCAGGTGCTTTGACATACATATCAGATTTCATAAAGATCGGTTCGGCCATTCAGAAATTTATAAGGGGAATACGCAGGCGCACAGATGGCATGGTGATCGCATAAGCCTATGTTTATTTTTCGAAAAGAAGGAAAGCAAGCTAATTAAAATGTTAATTTTGTTGTTATATGCATCGCTCTAAATCTAATTTGCTTTCCTCACCCGGTCTTCCAATAAGAGAAAACGCTGGGCTCTTAACGACAATGAATAGGTTTATATAAGCACTAAGCAACCATTTAGGTAAAAAGAAAACTCCGTGGTTTTAGTCCGCAAGCGAACTATACCCACCGAGCGACCGCCGCTTGTCGGTGAAGTTAGTACCAATTTTAGCGGATAGAGGGTGTCGCGTGGTCAGCGCAAAGAATCCCCACGGCTGTTAATTTCGGTTTTCTAGGCCGGAGCCGCTGTTTCTTTGAAATAGCTCCTCAGTCACTCTCATGAGGCTGAGTGGACCCCGTTACAGACCCACTACTTCTCAGAAAATCTGGTAGCACCAGGAATCGAACCCGGACCGCTGGATCTGTAGCCAGAAACTCTGACCACTAGACCACAAAGGCGGTAAGGTAGAGGTAAAGTGGTCCCTGTGCTTGACTAATTAAGCAGTACGCCATTAAGATGTATGGAAGAGTGGATATGTAGATCCACGTTATCTTGACTTCGGCACTAATTGGACGTGAGCGGTCAGCTTTACGCCCCCGCTGCTTTACCCCCGGAGAAAGAAACCCCGGTACCCATTGGATAGGAGGTTAGGTGAGTCCCATAACTGGTCTGGACGATGCGGAGAATAGAGAATTCTTGACCATACCGGGACCCGAACTCCGACCCCAGTCGCTATACCGACTGCGCTATCCCGACTCCTAAATTTGTCCCTGTGCTTGACTAATTAAGCACTAGGCCATGAAGCAATATGTAGGAGTTGATGTATATATCCATGTATTCTTAACCTCTGCACTAGTTGGAGGTTAGTTGTCAGCTTCACGTCCCTGCCGCTTTAACCGGGGGAAAGATCCCCATGTACATATTGGATATGAGGCTGTGTGGGCCCCAAAGTCGGTATGAACACAGCAGAAATATCCCTACCGCGGCCGTAGTCCGCATGCCATCACTACATCCACTGAGCTATCCCGGCACTTCCCGGCTATTTGTATAAAGGCGATGTTACAGTGACCACACGAAACGGGTTCTTCTGGTTTCCCGAGAGACCAGTCCGTCCGTCGGTTCGTGGCAGAACCGGTCCCCATGCGCACTTGATTGCAACATGGCAACAGGAAAGGCATGCCTGAGGAATAGGTCCACATTGCGTTGCAGCCTACGTATCGGCACACTTCACAGTTCAGAGATGTCACAAGGAAGCAGTTTCTTCTGTTTTCGCCTTGTGGGTGGTATCGCCAGCGCCTAACAGTACACAGAATCGAGTGGCACGATACTCACTGATTCATTGTGTGATGAGTCTGTATATCTACCGTCAACACAACAAATACTCATGTAAGATTTGAGGCTTTCACGGCGGTGACTATGAAGAAAGCAGTCTTCAGGGATTTGGCACCGTGTATATGTGGTGTTAACCGACGTTTCGGAGGAACGTATCGCCTCCATCTTCAGGGTGTGTATTTCCACACAGTCTGCTTTTACCGGTTCTCACGGTCTCTCCGCTTGCAGAATTATTATATTTTTTCTTCTACCCTGAAGATGGAGGCGATACGTTCCTCCGAAACGTCGGTTAACACCACATATACACGGTGCCAAATCCCAGAAGACTGATTTCTTCAACAAATACTCAGTTTTCATTTCGATCTTTATTGCTGCTACATGTTTCGGTCATACAAGACCATCATCAGGCAGGAATACGTATAGTCATTGAACTACCGATATGGATCCTTATCGGTGTAATGTGTTGTATTATGTACTGACATAAACTTTTGCCTCAAGTTGGTGTTATAATTAAAGTAGCAAATACATAAATCAGATAAAAGATAAATATAAAGGTATATCATATATCAAAATTTATAATGTGTTGAATATATTATTAAGAAATGATAAAAGTATATTAAAAATGTTTAAAAAATATTAAAGAATTTCCGTTGATAAGCTAAGAATGTGCACGCCAACTTAAATATTTAGGTTTCAGTGCTACAGTGTAGAAACTGGGTCTTACTGTTACACCAACTTTTTTTTTTAACTCCAATAATTATACAATCTATCCATTAAGTGTGGATAATAAGTACATTTTGTGGTTTACATATAGAAAAGGAAAGAGAACTTGTCGTGGTGAGCATGTTCCAATGAACATGCTCAATACTTATTTTAACTGCTTAGTGATATGCAGTTAAGTGTTGAATTATTCAAATCTGGTGGGTAAATCTGATGGTTTAAATCTGTTTAACCTCCTGATTTCTCCTTCATCGTCGAGCAGTTTTTGTGCCAAGTCGTTCGGATGGGCCTGGAGTCTGATTTTATACTTTTTGCTGTTTTTTTTTAATTTTCCTCTCGTACTGTTGGTACATCTAGGTCCTTGTGTAGTACCGTGTTCGGCACATACCACGGTGCGTTAACTATTATTCGTAATACTTTGCTTTGAAATCGTTGGAGAATTTCTATGTTTGAGTTACTGGCTGATCCCCATAATGGTATCCCGTACGTCCATATCGGTTTGAGCATGGTTTTGTACAGTAAGATCTTGTTTTCTGTCGATAGCTCCGACTGCCTTCCCAGCATCCAATACATCTGTCGGAATTTTATTCCGAGTTGTTTTCTTTTGGTGTGAATGTGTTTTTGCCATGTCAGTCGTTTATCCAGGTGTATACCAAGGTATTTGGCGTCTTCTGCTTGTGGTATCTGAGAGTGATTTAACGTTACTGGAGGACAGGTAGTGCGTTTCATGGTAAACGTTACATTCGTAGACTTATTTTCATTTGCCTTCATACGCCACTTTTTCAGCCAGTGTTGAATTTTATTTAGGTGGTCTTGTAAGTTCCTGGATGCGGATAGAGGATTGGTATGAGATGCCAGGATAGCTGTGTCATCTGCAAACGTCGCTGTTGTTGTCTTTCTAGTTGTTGGTAGATCTGATGTGTAGATCAAGTATAGCACTGGTCCTAAAACGCTACCTTGGGGTACGCCAGATGATATTGGGTATAGGTTTGTTAATGCCTCCTGTTGCTCTACGAAGTAGTATCTATGTGTAAGATAGGATCTCAGAATTGCGTACATTTGATGCGGAAGTTTCTGTTTCATTTTGTAGCATAGTCCTGCGTGCCAGACCTTGTCAAAGGCCTGTTCTATGTCAAGGAACACCGCTGTGCAGTAACGTTTTGTTTCGAGATCTCTGTTTATTTGGTTGACTAGTCTATGGACTTGTTCCGTAGTTGCGTGCTTGTTTCTAAATCCGAATTGGTGTTTGGGAATTATGTTTTGATCTTCTATCACTGGTTTTATTCTTTTCAGTAGTAGTTTTTCTAGTACCTTGGATAGTACTGGTATCAGACTTATTGGTCTGTAGGATGTTACTTCTTTCGTGTTTTTCCCAGGTTTTGGCAGCATAATTATTTGTGATATTTTCCATTGTATTGGGTAGTATTCTACTCTTAACACTGCGTTGAATATGTGTGTAATTTTTTGGATGCGTTTTTCTGGTAATTCTTCCAATATCTTTCCCGTGATTAAGTCGAATCCAGGAGCTTAGTTACACCAACTTGAGGCAAAATTTATGTCAGTACATAACACGACTCGTTGCACCGATAAGGGTCCATATCGGTAGTTCAATGACTATATATTCCTATATATAACTGCCTGATGCTGGTCTTGTGTGACCGAAACATGTAGCAGGAATAAAGATCAAAAATAAAAGTGAGTATATGTTGTGTTGACGGTGACAGACCTATGTATATATATATATGTGTGTGTGTGTGTGTGTGTGTGTGTAATTCACAACAGGATGCAACCAATGAAGATTTGGAAGGAACCGGTCGTGGTCTGACCAAGGTACTATCTCGGTATTGGCCAGGGGAGCGGTTGAGGAAGACCACGAAAACCTCAAGCAGAACAGTCCGTGTCCCTTCCGAGATTCGAGCGAGCACCTCCCCAGTATGAGACTACAGCGTTACCGCTATGCCAGCTCGCCATGCTTTATCATTTTCTTTCATTATCTTTTCCTTCTCTTTATTACTTTTCTTTTTATTCTTTCATCTCATCTTCCGTGTCCTCTTTTTCTTTTTCCTTTACATTTCTGTTTTCTTCACTTCCTTCTCCGTCCACTCCTGTTATGTCCTCCTCTCGTAATTGTTCTGCTCTTCATTCTTCTTTATTTCATTCCCGTTCTTCATACTTCCTTTGTACCCTCATACTCTTCTGCTGCTCCTCGCTCTTAAACGCCCTGACCCCCCCCCAAGTGTCCCATCAGGTCTGAAAGCGTTTATGGGAAAAGCCCATTTCCTGTATACCAAATGCGTACATCGTCCGTCATTAAACCACACTTCGTCAATCAGCCAGCTACTCACGCACTGGAGACACGCGGTAGCGTAGTTGGTTCAGGCACTATGCTACAAGCCGGAAGGCCGCGGGTTCGACTCCCGATGAGGTCATTAGATTTAATTTACCCAATCCTTCCAACCGCAATATGGCTCCTGGGGTCGACTCAGCCTCTAACAGAAATGAGTACAACGAATCTTCCTGGGGTTAAATGGCGGCCTTCACGCAAGGCTGACAACCTCACTACAATCTGTCAGCCGATTGTCTAGAAAATGGAGCCTCGACGTCTCACAACCTTATGGGCCTCCACGTCCTGTTACAGGGACAGTTGGAGCGTAAGGCTGACAAACTCACAGCTATCTGTGAGCCGATTGTCTAGAAAATGTGGGAGCCTCGACGTCTCACATTCCTATGGGCCTCCATGGCCTCTTATAGGGACAGCTTTACCTCACTTTACCTTTCCATTAATCAGTGCATTCATCCAACATCATCATGCCATACAGTGGCCGGAGCGTGAATCTGGCTACTCAATTCCAACTAGTGCCGAGGTAGTGTATGTGTGGAGCTGTTCCTCCACTCATCCATATGTCCTCATGGAGCAGTGCTTAATTAATTAAACACAGCGAGAACTTTACCTTTACGTTTGTCACTTAGTGCTACATGCAGCCATCATAAGCGCCAAAAGGATCTTTCCGGGGCCGGAGGAGGGAGGGGGGGGCAGAAAATGTCCTTGCAAATTTGCGGCTAATAGATTTATGGATATTTTCACGGATCGCCCCAGATATCACATTTCAGAACAAGTTGAATTGTTGCGATGGAACATTCTCTTTCTTTCAATTTTGATCTTTTCCAAAATTGCAGAAGGAACAGCCTTCCCCCCCCCCTTTTCTGGTGTCCATGGCATTCATTCAACCCTTCCTGAACCTACCTATTAATCCCTTCATTCATCGAGAGAATAATGAATGAATTCCTTCATTCATCCAAGTCATGGTTACTGGTAGACCTGAGTGATTGGCTATAATTTCGGTGAATCGAGTTTCTCCACTTTAAGGGCGTCACTCACTTCATCACCACCATAACCATCATCACCATCACCATAATCACTGGCAAAACAGCCCTTTTGAACCATAGCCTTCCTTAGAAGATTCTGCAAGATTTGTCTCTTCGCGACGTGCCGTCAATCAGACCGGCCGGTTCTCACTTCTCTAGATCTCGCAAGAATCATTTTTTACACCTCAAGGACGTCAGCCTTGCCTCCGACCCCAAGCTGAAGGATCAGGTCCCTGTATTTATGTTGCCCAGTGACACGCTGGCCCAGTTAAACCTTCAGGCACCGGGTTTCCATTTTGTCGCCCTGTACGACTCGCAGGGCTATAATGGAGGTACTCTAACCTGCCTCCACGCGGGAAGAAGTCAGTTCTGCCTTGAAAATGAAAGGGATTCCCCTTAAACGATGATAATCCATAGCTCAGGCGGTTAGTCGCTGGCTTCCCACCGCGACGGCCCGGGTTAGTTCCCGGGTCTGGTCAAGTGGGATTTGTGGTGGACAAAGTGGCACTGGGGAGGGTTTTCTCCGAATACTTCGGTCTCCCCTGCCAATCTTCATTCCACCAAATTCTCCAACACCATAATCACACGGGGCAGGCTACAAAATACATTTTTTCCATTTTGGCGCTACAGCCCCAGTTTGGGCCTTGGCCTGCCTCCATGAAACTCTCCGTTTCACTTCGGCTTACTAGTTCTTAGACATTCGGTAGGACTCCTTGTGCGGGTGATCAGCTCGTCGCAACCTGTACATATCACAGAAAAACACACACACACACACAAAACCAAACATCCATGTCCTGAGTAGGATTCGAACCCACGATCCCGGGTTCCGAGCGAGTGAAGACCGTGCATGCCTTAGACCGCTCGGCTACCGTGACCGGCGTTTCTATTCTTTACTTCCTGAGAATACGATAAAATCAGGGCCTTTCATTGTGGACATTCTGTATATAGGCCTTCACAGCAAGGTGCAGATACGCGAAGGCAGGGCACGGAATCCCAGTCACGTGGCGGAACAGAAGTGGCTCCGGTGCTAAGGGGGCGTGGAGAATGGATCCACACAATACTGCAGAGACATGGGGCCAGGATAGTTCAGTCAGCATAGGGACTAGCTACGGGCTAGACAGCCGAGAGGTCGGATTTCGATTCCCGGTAGGGACAAGATTTTTCTCCTCTCCACTTCGTCTAGACCGGTTTTGGGGACCATTCAGCCTCTTATTCAACGGATACAGATGGTTCTTCCCCCGGGTGTAAAGTGGCCGGAGCGTGAAACTGACCACTCACTCCAGCAACTGCGGATGTCAAGAATACGTGGATCTATAGATCCATTTCCCCATACGTCTTCATGGCGAAGTCTTTACACAGACATGAATGTGAATATTGAGACGGGATGAAATTAAAAATTACACCGAATATTTACGAAATACAACTCCCAGTTTGTGGTGAAGTTCGTCCATGCATATGCTGACGTGTAAAGTATATGAAATCCGGCATAGAACTTACCGTATATATTCCTGTATCATAACGCCGGTTTGTGCATCGGCGGAAACAATTTGAATACACTTCATTATTTAAATTTCCGATTCAAAAGATATTTCGTAACAATGTCTGACGTTAACCAGGCGTGACTAACATCCTGTACCAACTACAACTGTCGTAAACGCTACACCAATTATCCCACGAATGGGACACGACGGGAAACACAACCAAATACTGAATACAAAATGTGTATGTTGCATAGCTGTTACTTTGCTTCTTCTGAAGTAACTTAAGTGATAATCGGCCACGGCGTTGGGAAAAGGAAGCATTCTCGAGCATGTAATGCCTTACAAAACAATTACAGTGCTTGCCTTACCAACAGTGGTCTTTATGTTTCTGTAAAACGGAATAACAAATCCCAAATTCATCAGTCCAGTATTTTTTATTTTTTAAATTTTTCAATTGACCTAACCCTTCCGGCTGAACTATGGCTCTGGGGTCGACTCAGCCTCTAAGAGAAATGAGTACCAGGTATCTTCCTGGGAGGTAAAGAGCGGCCGGCGCGTAAAGCTGATCACCTCACCGCCATCTGTGGGCCGATTGTCTAGAGAAAATGTGGGAGCCTCGACATCTCACAATCCTATGGGCCTCCACGACCAGTTACTGGGATATCTCTTAAATGGGACTTGAAGGAAGTGGTCATAAACTAATTAGGAATACGGAGCCGGTATTTTCCTGGAGGGATTTAGGAAACCAGGATCCTTCATAACCTCTGCATTGTGACACCGTGTGTTTTGGTAAGGCATAGATTCGTATCGAAGGTTCTTCTCTTTTGCTTTCGGGTGTGGACGAACTCAGCTGTTGTAGCTTGGAGGCACCGCGCGTGCCCATCGTCTGTTGCCCGCGGACTGTGGGTGTACAGACAGCTTGCAGCTTCCTACCGTGGGAAAGGACCAGGCAGCCACGCTTTGCTTGCCTGCAGGAATGCAGGCGAGTGGCGTACACTCACACACCTGTCACGTCTACCCTCCGCCCCCAGGACCGGAACCTATCCACGAGACATGGTTCGTATTGTTTGTTCGTCTACTAAAGTTAATATTGTCTCTGGTAAAGTTAAATTGGCCGATCACAGTGGCCGCGCGGTCTAAGGCATGAACTGTCTTCGTTCGCTCGAACACTGGGATTGTGGGTTCGAATCTCACTCAAGGTATGGATGTCTGTGTGCGGTTATTCTGCGTTTTTGTTGTCCTCTGTAGGTAGCGGCCGTGTGACGGGCTGATCCTCCTTCGAAGGAGTCTTAGCGGCTGTGTAAAAATGATTACGAAATTGAAGAAAAGGCCAGGACCCAACAAGGGCTGTAGAGAAATTGATGAATGAATGAAAAGGTAAAAATATTTCTGTGTTTAATTAATCACCACGCCATAAAGACATACGGGGGAGTGGAGGTGTAGCTCCACCATTCTTTATCTCGATACTAGATGTGATTGGTAAGCTTTACGCTCCTGTCGCTTTACCCCCGGGGAAATCGCCCACGGTACCCACTGGATAGGAAGCTGGGTAAGCCCCAGAGCCGGTCTGGGCGACGTGGAAAACAGAAAATCTTACCTCGCCGTCTAGTCCGTAGTTACACCGACTGAGCTATTCCTGTGCTTAATTAATTAAGCACCAAATCATGAATTTGTACAAGGAAGTAGAGGTATAGCTCCACCACTATTAACCTAGGCACTAGATGGATATAAGCTGTTAGATTCACGCCCCGGCCGCTTTAATCTCGGGAAAACAGCCGTCGGTGACGAGGAAAATGAGATTTCGGTTGGGTGAATCAGAAATTGTTTGATCACTGGAAGGCCCTTCTGTGGGGTTCACGAACTCAGTACGATTAGTTCGCCCGCTACAAATGATATCAAAAGCGAACCCAATTTCTGAAACACACTGTACATATCAGATATTCCCCAAACAACGGAAAATGTCTCATATAATTTTCTTACAATGATTCAACGACACTCACAAATATTTCGGTAATCGGTAAGTTTAATCTTCTTCAATAAGATGCCGCATATTCCCTTAGATACTCACCGATGTTTCGGAGGGACTTAATACCTCCATCTTCAGATTCTAAGAATAAACCAAATCAAACAACCAGTAAGACATAGGTAGCAACGCACAGCTCTGCCTGATGCTCACTGATTCCTTGACATATTCTTCCAGCCTAAAAACTGAAAAAATGTTCTTCTCCGAAACGTCTGTAAAATGCCGGATTACTTGGTATCACGTCTTAGAGGATATCTCATTGCTCAGACACCGGTATGAGAACCTCAGCTGTTCTACATGGGTAAGATCTGCATGAGGTCCATGAACAAGGGGAAGTGACTGTACCACTGTTCTGCACGCTCTGTTATTTGCTTTTCAAGCGAGCATTGCCTACTGCAGGCCAGCAGGCAGGCAGGCAGGCAGGCAGGCGCTACTGCACAGTGAAAATCGCAAATTACAGTTTGACTGCATAAAGAAAGTTGGCGCGAGAACGTACGCCTGCTCAGAGCTACTCAATTTGTCGGTCTCGTGTAGCGACTGGGTGGGTTGCTGGCCTGCACAACCGAAGAAGACGGGTTCGAATCGCAGAAGAGGCAGAAATTCCTGTGGGGTCAACCCAGCCTCTAATTTAATGACTACTCGAGGCTGTTCTCTGGGAATATAGTGGGCGGGGCAAGAGTCCGTGAACTCACCTCAAACTATGACTACACGCAGGGATACTTCCACTCCACCATACGCCTTAATGCTATAGTGGTTAGCCCTTTGAATCTCCGTTTTCTTCTATCTCTCTCGTTAGGCCCTCTCCGTCGTTCCTATTCAAAATTACTTTTGAAATTGTCAATCCTACACATATTCGGTACCTGTCGCAGTGGCCGGCCGCGCGGTCTAAGGCACTCGCTGTCTTCGCTCGCTCAAACGCTGCGATCGTGGGTTCGTATCCCATTCAAGGCATGGATGTCTGTGTGTAGGTAGCGGCCTTGCGACGGGCTCATCCCGCGTCCAAGGAGTCTTACCGACTGTGCATAAAAAAACTCCGCGATTTTATTCCGCAAGCGAACTATACCGACCGAGCGACCGCAGCATGTCGGCGAATTTAGTGCCAAATTTAGCGGATAGAGGATGTGGCGTGGTCAGCGCAACGGATCCCCACAGGCGTTAACCTCGGTTTTCTAGACCGGCGCCGCTATTTCATAGAAATAGCTCCTCAATTAACGTCACAAGGCTGAGTGGTACCCGTTCCAGACCCACTATTTCTCAGAAAATCTGGTAATGCAGGGAGCCGAAACCGGAACCTCTGGATCTGTAGCCAGGAACTCTGACCACTAGACCACAGAGGCTGTGTATAGGATTAAGAAACTGAAAAAGCGGCCAAGGTCCAACAAAGGGCTGTAGAGACAAAGAAAGATAGACAGTTCATATGACTCCTTGGATGGGAGGTCAAACATGTCCCAAGGCCACTACCTACACAGAACAACACAAACAGAAGAAACGTGGACAGACATACATGCCTCGAGTGGAATTCGAACCCACGAACCCTTTTTGTCACTTGAAATCCTCCTAAACTACTTGTAGTTCTTTTCCGTTATCCAGTGTACCTGAGAAACTCACTTCCTCACGTTTCCTTAAACGCTGAAAGACACGCAATTTTAGAGAACAGTGGATGTCTGCAAGTTTTGCGACACTCTTTTGTTGTTCGTTCTGATGTTGGTTATGCTTTTCCGTATTTTCACTGTGTGGACGTGAGCAGTGATAAAGACGTTTCGGAAGAACATACCACTTCCATCTTCTGGGCCGAAGAATACGCCAAGAAACCAGCGTGAAGCAGGTAGCAAGCAACGGCCTACAAAGTATTATGTCCCAGAAAACAGGACTCTTCATTGAGAACAACAAAACAAAAATAAATTTGACCCTGTGCTTAACTACTAATTAAACACTGTGGAATGAAGACGTATGAGGAAGTGGACATATAGATCCACGTATTCTTGACCTCGACACTGGTTATATGTGAGCGGTTAGCTTCACACCCCGGCCGCTTTACCCTCAGGGATAGAGTTCCCGGCACACACTGGATAGGAGACTGGGTGGGCCACAATACCGGTATGGACGATGTGAAGAGGAGAAAATTCTTGCCCCTACGGGGCCTTGAACTCCGACCTCTCAGTCGTCCAGCCCGTAGCTAGTGTTTCAGTACGATCACTGAAAATGTCAACCAAATATTTTATAAAAGCGACTGGAGCTTATGGGTCATCCTATAGATAGGCAACCAGAAACTGATGTCCGGAACAGAGGCACAGGCCCTCAAACAAGATACAGCGAAATCTCGCGTGCCAGAAGTGTGTTACAACATCCTGAGGCCAGCAGACCTCTCATTAGACAAACCTGTGTTCGAGACCTCTCTTCCCACATAAATGGTTTGGCGTATAGAGCCAAGAGGACATTCGTTCCACTCGCATAGTTACTGGTTACGCAATTTCACTGGGTCCACCGTCTAGCTGACTATATGCTTCGTTCGAAATGTCTATGGAGTGGACGGAGGAAACGGAACGACTTCAAACTGTAGCTCACAGTGCGCCTAGCTGACTATATGCTTCATTCGAAATGTCTATGGAGTGGACGGAGGAAACGGAACGAGATCAAACTGTAGCTCACAGTGCACCTAGCTGACTATATGCTTCGTTCGAAATGTCTATGGAGTGGACGGAGGAAACGTAACGACTTCAAACTGTAGCTCACAGAGCGTCATTTAGGCCTATTTCACAATTTCCTTTGGTTCTTAATGTATGATTGTTGCAAGAAGAGAGACACGGTGTCTTTTTGAAATGCACTCCACAGATATTCTAAATGGAGTTTTTTTCAATGGCTCTTCTACCCCATTCAGGGCCCAGGCCTCTAATTCAATTCCGTAATCATTTCTCACAGACGGTAGGACTCCTTTGACGGGGGATCAGCCCGTCGCAAAGCCGCTACCTAAACACAGGACAACACAGACATAATAAACGCATACACACACCAAATCTCTATTCACTGTATTGGATTCGAGCCCACGATCCCAGGGTCCAAGCGAGAGAAACTAGTTCGTGTCTCAGACCGCGTGGCTACTGTGACGGGCTGAATGGAGTATAGTACAGTAAAATTAATTAGTTTGCTAGCTGCTTTGATGGCTGATGGGATGCATAAATGAGTACCTACTTGAATAACTAATCAATTTGACTAGCTACGTACTTGATTAACCTACTTCAATGAATAACCAATTACGTATTTAATTAAACGCGAAGACCTGAGGACATAGCGCAGTGGAAGTGTAACTCCATTCACTCTTAAACTCTACATTATATGAAGGCAAATGATTATTTTCAAGCTCTGGCAGATTTACCCAGGGAAAAGCCGCCGGTACAGTTTGGAAAGAAGATTTGAGTGTACCCCAGAACACACGTGGGGGGGCACACACACTCACTGTCTGGCATACCACACAAAACTCAGGATGACTGATGTCCCACCAAGATTCGAACCAAGAACCTCCGGAATAAAAGCCTAGAGCGTTACTACTAGGCCAAACCGCCCTGTGAGTAATTTGGATCATATATCTAAGAGGATGAATCAGTAAATAGGTCACAACTCGAAGTAAAACAGCAGTAATGGACGTAATAGGTTCTCTATGCATACCACTAGGTAGCAGCACAGTTCATCTTCATGACAGTCTAGGTATCAGACGCGCATGCGCATGTTCAGAGGTTGGTTTCAGTGGCCAAAATGGCGACCGTACTTGAAGTGTTTACTACCGAAAAGCAGCGTTCTGTTGTACGCTTTACGTGAGAAAAAGGACACAATGCTAAGAATTTTCATAAAGAAATGTTTTTTCCTGTTTACGGTAGAAAGTGTTCGTTGCGTAAAACAGTTCACAGCTGGGTCAAGAAAAGTGGCAAACATTTTGTTGATGAAGAAGAGGTTAAAACGCAGGTGCGGAAGTGGCTGAACACTTCTATTCTATTCAACGCACTGGTAAAGCGATGGGACAAGTGTATCAATGTTGGTGAAGAATATATCGAGATTTTTTTTTCCCAAATTCGAATATCACCTGTTTTACGTTTACATCCATTTGTGACCTGCTTAATGACTCTTCCTCATACATTACCATTTAGAAGAATATTTGGAACATCCGGTATATGAAATAAAATAAAAGATAATAATACTACTCATACAGGCGACACCCAATTTATGATCTTTTCTTTTTCATGCCAGATTTCCCCTGAAAACCCCCTAATATACGTCTTCTGCTCGCATTTACGGCCTCAGCCCTCTCTACTTTGATACAACAACACTCCCTCTCCACAAAGTACAAGTTATGTAATGGAAAATATTTAAATTTTGTGATATGAATTTTTAAAATATATTATTTTATTTCTGTATTGAATTCGTTTTTCATTTAAAATGCTTTAAAGTAATTACCGTTTAACTTGATTTTTCCCAAATTTTCAAAAAACCAGTTTTAGTAACGTTAAGTGTTTCCAGGAACAGAAACGGGAATTTTAAACGTTTGTAACGATATCTTGAATAATTTTTTAAGAACTTAATTTCATTACTTTCCGGACAAACCCTGTATAACATTGAGCATATTGATGATATGGGTTCGACTTAGACGGCTCTCCGGGAACTACTTAGGTCCAAAATGTGTGAACGCCTGTAATTCGGTAGGGCTAGAGACTTAGTAAAAGCGACTTTTACGACTTCTGCTCCGAACTCCTCGTACTTCCTACACTTCTAATTCCGAAATTGAAAACACCTTCAACAAAATTTGTTCCTGTGCTTAAATAAGCATTATGCCATGAAGACGTATGGGTGAGTGGATGTATAGCTCCGTCATTCTTGACCTCAGAACTAGACAGAGGTGAGAGATCAGCTTCACACTCTGGCCTCTTTACCCAGACGGAAAGAGCCCCCGGTAGCTGTTGGATAGGAGGCTGAGTGGGCGCCAAAGCCGGTCTGGACGCTGTCGAGTAAGGAAAAATCTTTTTTGCCCTTGCTGGAAATAGAGCCCAGGTCGTACAGCCCGAGTCACATTGCTATACCGACTGCGTCCACCCGTCTTAACTTCAGAGACTCCTCCAAGCAGACATGATGACGTGAGTCACTCCGAGGCAGGCCAGTGGCTTCCAGTGGAGAGCGGGGAAACGCCGGAGGCAGTAGGCGAAAGAAAAGACGTGAACCGAGGAGGACCGGTCTGACAGAATAACTTTCACCAACTCTGAAGACGGTAACTGACTTTTACTCATGACTTCCTCCACTAATGTGAATTTATTTTTAAAATTACGTGTAACGAGTTTATTTTTATTTTCTTCGGGTCCGCTTGGCACGCCGACCACTATTTTGCCTATTGTATCAGACCCGGATGTTAGATGATGAATGTGGAGCAGTCGGTGGAATGAGAATTGGCAGGGGAAACCGAAGTACTCGGAGAAAACCTTCCCTGATCTTAATACCACAAGATAACATGGAGGGGTGGCGGTATAGCTCCATTATTCTTAACCTCGGCACTGCATGGAGATGAACGGTTAGCTTCACGCCCCAGCTGCTTTAACCTCGAGGAAAGAGTCTACAATACCTATTGGATAAGAAGCTGGTTAGGTTCCAGTTCCGGTCTGGAAGTTGTGAAATCTCTTGGCTGTTATCGGTCGGTGGAATCTGAAGGTTCGGCCACACAGAGTGCTACGTACGCTATGTTCCCTATGTTAGCTGCGTCGCAGAGTGTACACAGCGTACATAGCGTACGTAGCGAACATAGCGTAGCGCTCTGTGTGGCCGAACCTTGATCCTTATGCTGTGTAGCAAGCAGCCTAGTCACTATACCGAGTTAGCCCAACCGCACCTAAGCATCATATTATCAGTATGCATAATTGAATCTCAGCGCATTCTTGATTTCCATGTAGTATGCGTCACTGTTAACGCTCAAATGTTCCTGCTTGCCTAAGAATTATATCTGATGATCAGATCTGAAATATCCGAATACCTTCGGTTGCTAACTTCACTGCCATCTGTGAGCCGATTGTCTAGAAAACGTAGGTGCCTCGACGACTCATAACACTATGGGTCTCCAGCCCTGTTACAGGAATAGCTTTACCTTCATCTTAGAAAAACATGTTAACGTTTGATAGTTTGCCGTACATACGACAATCAGCGCAGCTAATACAGAAACCTGCTTTACCGGTCGAGCTGTTGTGACGACCGTGGAGCAGTGCACGACTTGACTGTACAGAAACTGTACAGCAGGTACATGACGAAGAACTGAGACTTTTTTGTCGCTGTGGTTCGTTCAGTTGCCTATGAACAAGGCGCTCGGTCGTTTGTGAAATCGTGTTTATAAAAAGCTACCCGTGTAGTAGACCGTAAAGACCCATGCTCCCTTCTACACAGTCGGCTCACAGATGGCGGTGAGGCTGTCAGCCTTACGCGCCGGCCGCCCTTTACAACCACTAACATTCCTGATACTCATTTCTGTTAGAGGCTGAGTCGACACCAGGGCCATAGTTCGGCTGGAAGGATTAGTCAACTGAAGAATCTAATGACCTAATTTGGAATCGAACCCGCGACCTTATGGCTTGTAGCACAGTGCCTCAGCCCACTACGCAACCCCCAATCCTGTTCTAATAGTTGTATGATGCGTTTAACACGATTGTGACGTTTCTTATGCTGTGGCCACTGTATTTCATTTATACTGGTTAATGCCGTTCTGATTTCGAAATAATGTTAAAAATTTCCCACAGTATATATCTATATGTTAAGCTTCGAAACCTGGAAATAAATTATCACAGAAATAATGCTTAAACATTAACTTCTTTCTTAAACTGATAGTTAAACTGCAATTTAACCGCTGTCATATTTCAAAGAACAAGAAGCGCGGACAGGACTTCCTTCTGGGACATGATGCCGTAGTCTTCTGGAGATTTACTGTAGTTTCGAAGGAACATACTCCCTCATCAGAGTTAACGTGTAATCCAAGCAAGCAACTAGCAAGAATCAAGCATCAAATTTGTTGTTTGTATGACTTAATCTTTAACTCTGAAGATGAAGCCAAAATAACGATAACTGCTAGAATACATGTCACATCCAGGAAGACAATAGGCCTACTCTTCTACGTCATTCACGTGAGAATCTCAAACCCAATTAATAATTTTGTAACGACAATTTTGTTCCCACGTATTTTGATTAAAATAAACAAGAAAATCATAATATTTCATATTATTTAATTTGACAATTTTATTGAATTATATATTATTTTCACTTTAAAGTGCTTACAAAAATTACACGGTTAAGAGAAAGCAAATATTCGTAATACACAGAATCGGAAATGTGTATTTGCTTAGTTGTTTCAATTAAATTAAATAACGTGTTTACATAATCTTACTATTTTTACTTATTTAAATCTAAAAATCTTCATTGATTGATTGAATAAATTCTTACGTTAAGACTTAATTTCAATTAAATCACATTTTGAAAGACTGTCCTCAGTTCTTTATTTTTATAAATGAATTAAAAATATCAATATGTTTCGAGACATTTTGATAAATTACCTTATATTTATTTTGGTCGCAATAAAACCGACCACAGCAGAAAGAAAAAAATGTAACTTATACAACTGTAAGAACCATCGCAAATATCCCCTTTGCACTCAACTTATATCGAACCCATGAAGGATGGAGAATGGACAGGGACGACTAAAAAGCACATTCTGGATTATAACTAACTAGGGTAATTATTTTGTATGACAAAAATTTTATCGATATATTTGTTTTATTTTAATCTACTTTGTTAATGAAATGTGAATGCTAACATTCCACACGTCAGAAAGAGATAAGTGCACATAGACTTAAAGCTTAAACCATCACAGGTAAGAAGTACACTCTATAGATATCACAATTAAATTTAAGTATACATTTTAAAGAATCAGTCACTTATATGCTTATAAATCCTAGTTAAAAATCAGATTACTGCCATGAATATTGCCTTCTCGGATGTGATGACCGTGCAGTCTGGTAAGCAGGTACAAAATTCCTCCAGAACAGGTACCTATGTACCAAACCACACGGCGTTGCAAGGAAGACAGTATCCCTCACAGTCACCACCGAAAGAAATTCAGATCTCAGACTGCTATAAAATTACATGTTATTTTCTATAAATTGAAAACCAAACACTATTTGTCCTAAAAAATTTCAAAATTATAGACCTACAAATTTGTTTATGAAATTGAGCAAAATCAGGCATTAAACATAATATCACATTCTGAATAATTACGATTCACATTTATATAATTCATTTCGACATTAAATCATCACACTTGTTTACATGTCTCAGGAATCCTGTCAGGTACTATTAAGTTTTGTTTTTAAATACACTTTTTACTGAACAAAATATGAGTTCATTGAAACTATTCAGAGTTCAGCTCTGTTGCCCAACGGAACCTGTTCTTCGGCTGTTTGACCTGTAGTTTGTACATCCCCAGGCCAACAGATGTCACTGTCGGGTAGGGGTACCCAAGCAAATTCTCCGGACGGGGTACAGACGAAGTGAACTGGGATTGGAATGTGCTCGTGACCCCGTGTTACCGGTATCAAGGTCATCCGCCCCTCCCTCCACACTCTGATGGCACGACAAGATTCTTCGCGCTTCTGGTTAAGGTCGTCACGAAGCCGCGACTCCAGGGCTTCGTTTGCTGTATTCTGGTCGACTTCAGACACATCGGACCCAGTCGGTTTCACTGTGGTAGCCTCTGGAACAGGAAACTGCTGCTCGCGGTTCTCGAACCGATGACATTTCTTATGAAGTAGTTTCATCACTGGCTTCAACATCTGTAACAACGAGAATTAAAAAATAATAATAATTTATCTAGCACTTTACACGAAGCATAAGTATGAAGAAGTCATATGAACAGATGCTCTGGAAATATTCGTGTAAATATTGTCACGTGTTGGGTGTATAACGCGACAAATAACTTCACGCCGTTTTGGATACAGCGAATTTATTGAACATTCGCTTGTACACTTATACAATTCACAATTACCCAACTACTGCCATCTGCAGTATCGCAAATACTTCTCCTGAATAGTGCTCTCTGCTCCTTATTTAGGCTCGGCACGGCAATAGAGAACACATTGCTGCTCGGCAACAGATATCAGGTATTGTTGTCAATGTTTCTACCTACGCATTGCCTAGCAATAGTCGCTGCACGGAGTCGCGTGTTACGTGACATCACAGCCTCACGGGGAGGGGTGTTTACCGAGAGTTGCGTAATGATAGAAGTGGGGTTACGTGACGTCACTCGTGGAAACGCAGAGTTCACGTGACCCATCCACGTCACAATATTTTCAGAGAAGTTTAAAATTACAAATAATAAAAAGCACTGACTTGGCAATGAAAACAATAATTTCTGAATTTATTCAAATTAAATTCGTGTTAATCTGAGTAATAATAATAATAATATTTCATATATCTTAATTGTTATAAATAGCAACAAAAAATATATCAAATATTCAACCAACCTGTTTAATACGATGTACCTTCATGGAGATGAACGCGTAGTTTTTCTTCCCTGGTGTAATGGAATTCTTATCGGCAGACATGTCGATTCCGTTGCTATGACAACGACAGACACTCTGATATCTAAACACAAAGACACGTGGTACCTTCCTGGCAGCAACCTCGATATCACGTAAGACCTCAGCGCACCACAAAAAGGAGACTGGTCCCATTTCCACTCCCCTGCTCGCATTTATACCATACTGGTCGTGACGTCAGCGTACAGGAAGAAAAAACAGTTGCAAAGCCGGGGTGGGGAGGAAGGTTTTGGATAAAAGGTTTTGTATTAACAGGGCAGAGAAGCTCGGTTTAGTAGTTGTGGTGTATATCTAAAAGCCTAGGTCGTCAGACCGAGAAAAGAAGAGGGGGGGTTTTAAAATATATGGAGGGAGTTACTGAGGGTAAAAGCGACATAATTCCAATAGCAGTGAACCGGTTCGTGACCAACCTAATTATCATAAGTAACAATGGAATGTTATCTACACATGCGTCTTTTTTAAAATTCAGATTTGACACAATGGTTTACATGAAAAAGAAGAAAAACTTGGGTGTAGCTTAGAGAGTGTGAGGGAAAGGCAATTTAAGAGATATAACATTAGTATTACTATAGCTCCGTGAAATTGTGTATTTATAATACATCCTGGTCGACCACAAAACTTAAGTCCATGGATCTGAACCAGTCTTGAAAAGCCAACAGTTGTTAAGCCACTCAAGAACTGAAGAAATTTTAACAGTAATACAACAGCCCAACACTTGACCCTCCACTGAGCCACATTACTCCAATTCACACACGAAAGCACGTGGAGGTACATCTCCATGTATTCTTACTTACTTGCTCATGGAGCTGAGCCCTTCTTGAGGAGCCGCTAATTCTTCAGCTACTCAAGAATATCCCATTTTATGGAACCCGAATGTTCATGCCGTATTCACTAAAGTCCTCCACTGGTCCCTATCCTAAGCCAGATCAATCGAATCCATACCATCCCATCCTATCTCTCTAAGATCCATTTTAATATTGTCCACCCACCCACGTCTTGGTCTTCCCAATGGTCTCTTTCCTTCTGGCTTTCCCACCAATATCCTATGTGCATTCCTCTTCTCCCCCATTCGTGCTACATGACCTGCCACCTCATCCTCCTTGACTTGATCATTCTAATTATACTTGACGAAGAGTACAATTTATGAAGCTCCTCATTATGTAGTTTTCTCCAACCTCCTGTCACTTCAACCCTCCTCGGTCCAAAAATTCTCCTCAACACCCTGTTCTTAAACACCCTCAGACTATGTTCCTCCCTTAATGGCAGAGAACAAGTTTCACATCCATACAGAACGTCCACTTATTCTTAACTCCAATAATAGCTTGAGGTGAGTGATTGGCTAATCATCCTAGCTGCTCTAACGCGGTGGAACGAGCGCGTGGTAGCCACTGGATATGAGATCAGATTGGTCCCAGAGCTGTTCTTGAGCATGTGAAGAAGAGATGAACCTATTCCCCTGATGAGAATTTACCCCAGAATCCTCTGTCGTGCAAGCCCCCTAGCCTAATGACTTTACTGATTCGGCTATCCTGACCCTTTAATTTATACCAAATTTCAACGATTTCTTTAATGATTTTTATTTTATTTTTTTCCTTGGCGCTACAGCCCCAGTGGGCCTAGGCCTACCTCCGTGAAACTCTCCGTTTCACTTCGGTTTACTAGATCTTAAACATTCGGTAGGACTCCTTGGGCGGATGATTAGCTCGTTGCAAGGCTGTACACAAACACAGAAAAACGCACATAAACAAACACTAAACATCCATGCCCTGAGTGGGATTCGAACCCACGATCCCGGCTTCCGAGCGAGCGAAGACAGTACATGCCTTAGACCGCTCGGCTACCGTGACCGGCAGTGTATAAGAATGATATATAAGAATTCAGTTCGTACCTCACAGGAAACAGATCCGAACCCACGATCCCGCCTTCCGAGCGAGCGAAGACAGTACATGCCTTAGACCGCTCGGCTGGCGTGATCGGCTAATGATTTTTATTTAGTAACAGCTATAGTTTTGTTTCAATGTTGCATTAGTTATAGCTGCCAAATGAGTTTCTTTCAGGAACCTTGCAGGCCTGTCATACCTACCTTTGCTGACAAACAACAAAAACACGTTTTTAATTTACATCTTAAATATTACAGAACAGAACTTGCCAGTACTCTACAGTCTACAGACTGACAGATCTCATCCGTTACGTGGAAAAAATTAAAACACAGGAAAAGATAAAATTTTATTTGCCCTACGAAATTAATAAGAGCTGAGAAGCATTTTGTACAAACATAGTACATTCCTCTTAAATAATGTAGGTGTTTAGAAAAATGGAAGGTTACAGACCTCTTTTTAATAATTTATACCCTTATAAACGAACACGCACAATATCATCACACGTTTGAGTGACTATAGACGGGGTTTGGATTGGTAATTGAATTTATTGAACACTTAGAGTTTGTAACTACAAGTAACTATAGCGCTGTCGCTAATTCACATACTCTGCAGTTCACTACAGCACGTACTGAGTCTTCTCAGCTTGTCTGGTAACGGCTTCCAATGCCGTAGCTTCCTCAGTTTCTATGTTCACGTCCTTACTACCCGGCGACTGTCTCACAACTAACTAAACTCTAGATTTGTCCTGTTTGTAACATCTCGTCACGGACCGCACAGAGAACACCTCTCCCAACAGTTCAACTATTGTTGGGTCACGTAGTTTTCGCATAGACTGCGTAGAGAATATCGCTTCCCAATTACTCCCTCGGTGCGTGTTTCGAATCTGTTTCGGCCATTACCTAGCAACGGCCGTTGTTTACCGAACCATTATCTAACAGTGGATGTTGCATAGCTCCTTATTTCGCGGTCGTTGCCTAGCATGAAGCTGACCGCTTACCTCCACCTCAAGCGGAATTTAAGAATGAGTGAAGATATACCTCCATTGCCCCATACTCTGACTGAATACTGAAGGCAGATGACACAACAGAGGTAAAAAAAGAAAAAAGTAAAGTCCGTTATATGCTTAATTAAGCACCATGTTACGAACATGAATGTAAAAGTGGAGACATACTTCCAAGTATGCTTAACCTCGGCACCAGATGGACTTGAATGGTCAGCATCACGCTCCCGCCGCTTTATCCAGAGGAACGGCACCCCGATACACAGTGCATTGTGTCAAGAACAATACTATTATTACACGCGACAGATGTACTGTCCGACTTAGCACTGAAGATGAATGGCAGCTTCCCCCAACTTTACCCACAAGTGACGGGAGTTGCCTCTACTACCACTCCCCAACCCTTCGCAACCATCCACCTTCAGCACTCAGTACGTCCTCATAGAATGGTGTTCAATTAAGCACAAGACTAACTTTGATTTTACTGAGAAAATGAAACTTAGTAAACGGGAATTAGTGAAGACATCAAGATGAGAAAATCACAGATAATCAAGATCTAAGGGTATTGTACAAAACCCGTGATCTCGTAACCGATATTAAAAGGGGCTCGAGTGGACGGGCAGGTTAGGAATGAATCGAACAAGGACGGATAGGATTTTTTTGAAGTAAGACAGAAAGTAAAAAGAAGTGGGAGTCGCAAGGTGAAATGGTCGGAAGGTGCAGAGAAAGATTTACGAGAGCTCAAAATGAATAGCTTGAGGTAAAGGCGAATAATAGAAAATAATGGACTTGTATCCTAAGGTGACCGCCTCTGTAGTCTAGTGGTCAGAGTCCCTGGCTACAGATCCAGAGGTCCTGGGTTCAATTCCCGGCGATACCAGATTTTCTAAGAAGTAGTGGGTCTGGAACGGGGTCCACTCAGCCTCGTGAAGATAATTGAGGAGCCATTTCAAGGAAAAAGCGGTTCCGGTCTAGAAAACCAAGGATCCGTTGCGCTGAACACGTGACACCCTCTATTCGCTAAAGTTGACACTAACTTCACCGACAAGCGGTGGTCGTTCGGTCGGTATAGTGTGCTTGCGGACTACAGGCCACGGAGTTTGTTTTTGTTGTTTGTTTGTATCCTAAAATAGGCTAATGCTCTTAGAGAACCTTACAGCCAATGAGAAAGTCAGTAAAGGTATTAACTTTGTATAGGCTTAGACAAACAAAGAATAAGCTATCATTTTGGTCGTGACAAAGTATATGTCATTACAGAGCGAGGGGATGTGAAGGTAGATTCCATGGACTATCAACCTCAGAAATAGACTGAGGAAGAAGCTTCAGGCTTCAGCTACTTTACTCCGGGCAAATAGGCCCAGTGCTACACATATGGCAGCTCTTTGTTTGTCCCAGTGTCGGAGTTGATGTTGCGAAGGTGAATTTGTGACTTCCAGGAATCGATCGACGGACTCCAGCCCGTAGCTTCTCACTTCACTTTACGGGCCTATTCGATTCCCGATGAGGTCATTGGATTTTTCAATTGACCTAATCATTCCAGTCACACTATGGCCCTGGGGTCGACTCAGCCTCTAACAGAAATGAGTACCAGGAATCTTCCTGGGAGGTAAAGGGCGGCCGGCGCGTAGTGCTGACCTCACCGCCATCTATGAGCCGATTGTATAGAAAATGTGGAAACCTTGACGTCTCACAGCCCTGTGGGACTGTTACAGGGGTAGCTTTTACTGACATCAGAAATAGATATTTCAACAAAAATGTCAAATTTATTGATAACATATTGTTAATTTAAATTTATTTTTTTCACTAGATTTTACACACAGTTTTGTCTTGAGGACGCATTTTAATATTCTCCTCTTCAAGTGTGGTCTTTGAAGTGGCCATTCTCGAAAATGTTCCCAGTCAGTATAATAAAGGAATGTCTTACGTCGCGGTAAAAACAGGGCCCATTTTAGAAGAAGTCCCTGCAAGAGAAAGACTTCTTGTTAGGCTGCAAAACTATCCTAAACTGCAATATACTCTACACACAATTAATTAACAAACATCCATTTGCCGAGAAGAATGCTGTAGGCGTATTGTAGTATTGTAGTACTGTGTTCATAAAGTACACGGTTCGAATCTCAGGAAGGCTAATAAATATTCTAAGCTTTTTGTAGGCAGGTGCCTACGGCTCCGAAAGCTAGGACCAGCTTCCTAATAGGCCACAACTTACTCCTTCCAAATCCTTACTACTCTAAATTCATTATCATTTTCCCGTATCAATCTCATGCCATAAGTTTTACAATAAAATCAACGTCATTAAATCGCCGACTAGTCAGTAGGGCCTAGGAACCTGAACATCAGAACATCACAAGTATTCTGTTGATTAATAAATTTACATTTATCACGGAACTAGACTGATAATCACTATTATAAGAAGAGCTCGCCACAGCTAGTTCAACCGAATCAGTATATGAATTACTTCCATTCTTGAGTAATTACGCAGTATTTTATAAGATGTTCTGTGGACGTTTCGGAGAATCTCAATTTATCACTGTAAGATAAAAGAACAGGTAAAGTTGGAAACAGCAAGATTATCCGAAACGTCGTAAAACTAACCCACCCTTAACATGGTGTTATGAAAATAAGTTTAAGTACAAAGACACCAAAATACAAGAAATAAAATAATAAAATCCATCAACACAAGCAAAACTGCATAGAATAACTGGTGGATGATTACCGAAACAGATTCTATCGTCAGATATAAAACAAAAGGACGTTGGGAAGACCTTGGAAAGGATGGAATGAGTACGTGAAATAGAAACAACTTGATTACTTATACCATGAAACTGAAGAAGATTCCTGTGGACAAAAGACATTCAGAAGTGTGTAAGACTTCCTTGAAGAATTCAGTTTGGTGTGACATACGCCGCTGTTTCCCGATAGCATTCATGTGTTAAGCATGAGGACCCGTGGCAGGTGTGTGCCCGACACGAGTTTGTGGGTGGGGGGGAAGAGGGTTACACTGCAGCGGGTGTTTTAGGGAATCGTGGGAACGCTCCTCCGACCAGCGTTCCCACACATAGGAACGGCAGATGGTAGCCAGCTACAGTAGTGCAGTCTCCTTGCTGCTGCTTTCAGAAAGTCTTGAAGGAATGCATCGCTCCGAGGGTTGCCGGGAACACCTGCCCGGCTGGCTCCAATCCGCGCTTCTGCTTTCGCCAAGTCTCTGCTTGTTGCCTACCGCGCGGCCTCATTAAGCTCACAACGAACCCAATCACGCGTGAAACGCCTTTTCAAAAACTCTCAATTTTTCTCAAAACTGTATGATACTGTTAAGATGAAGATAAAATCCCTGTGCT
>NW_019743147.1:2018233-2033735 GCF_002891405.2 Cryptotermes secundus | reverse complement strand
CCCCCCCCCCCCCAGAAATAACTCTGATATTCATTAGCCAAGGAGCTAGGTGAGCTGCAAAACAAAACTGGAAGCTATAGTAAAGGGACACATCTCTGACTTTACCGGGACTCGAACCCTAATCCCCGGTCGTCCAGCCCGTATTCTAGTTGCTATGCGTTAATCATCCGGATATATTTTTCATGCACTGCTACTAGGAATAGATCCATGCAGTTCAGTCAATACAGGGATTGATGGTAATGATGTTGATAATAATTCAGTTCCTTTATTTGAATGCTTGTCAGCAGAAGGTAGCCTATAACTGGCAAGTATTATGAATATATACAAAATTAATATAGATTAATAATTAAAATACTGAAAACTGAAACAAAACAAATAACAAGTTAACAGAAACCATGAACTAAACATAACTGAGAAAGGAGAAAGTGCCATCAGGGAAATGTGTTTGTTACGAAAGTCTAGAGACCAGTAGATACTGTTTGCAGCAGTGATGCATCTTGTCGAAAGAGTAGATACTGTTTGCAGCTGTGATGCATCTTGTCGAAGCGGAATTTTTTGAAGAATTACTCACATTGAAAGATGAAACGTCTCTAATTAACTCAGCGGTTACAAGGCCGCCAGCAGTATCCATAACACAAAAACAGTCGACTTTGTCCTTGAAAAAGTTGACAAGAAATGAAGCATCAATATTTCTGAAACAGTATTCTGAATTAAATAGAAATAATTTTATCGTGCCTCTGTGATCTAGTGGTCACAGTTCCTGGCTACAGATCCAGAGGTCCTGGGTTCAATTCACGGCGCTACCAGATTTTTTTCTGAGTAGTGGGTCTGGAACGGGGTCCATTCAGCCTCGTGGTGATAATTGAGGAGCAATTTCAACTAAATAGAGGCTCCGGTCTAGAAAACCGAAATTAACGGCCGTGGGGATTCGTTGCGCTAACTACGCGGCATCCTCTATCCGCTAAAGTTGGCACTAACTTCACCGACAAGCGGAGGTCGCTAGGTCGGTATAGTTCGCTTGCGGACTAAAGCCACGTAATTTGATTGTTTTTTTTTTTTGCTTCTGACAAAATCGAATGGCATAAATCGACGGCAACACAAATATGCAGACATTTTCTTCATAGTTATATCACAATATTAATAACAATAAAGTAAAAAGGGAACATTTATCCCTGCTATTAATTAATTACGCAAGGAGCCGGGAGTCGGTATAGCAACTGGCTACGGGCTGGACGACCGAGTGGTCGGAGTTTGAGACCCGGTAGGGTCAAGAATTTTCTCTTCTCCACGTCGACCAGACCGGTCCCGGCCCATCTAGCCTCCTAACCAATGGGTACCGGGCACTCTTTCCCCCGGAGGTACAGCGGCCGGGGCGTGAAGCTGACCACTCACCTCCAACTAGTGTCGAGATCAAGAAAATGTGGACCTATACATCCACTCCCCCATACGCCTTCATAGCGTAATGCTTAATTAGTTAAGCACAGGGATAACTTTACTTTACCCTCTATTACTTACGTACAGTGCCATAAAAATATATTGGAGAGTGGAGGTATAGCTCCACCATCATTAAACTGGGCTTCAGATGGAGGAGAATGGTGAAATTCAAGTCCATTGTATAAGAGGCTGGATGAATTCTAGAACCGGTCTGGACGTTATGAAGAAGAGAAACTTCTATTGTAATATGAGTAAAAACAAAATAGTAGTAATAATAATAATAATAATAATGATAATAACAATAATAATAACAGCCTCTAACAGAAATGAGTACCAGGAATTAAATAAATAATTTTCCTGGGGAGTAAAGCGCTGCCGGCGCGTAAGGCTGACGACCTTACCGCCATCTATGAGCCGACTTTCTAGAAAATGTGGGACCCTCAACCTCTCACAACCCTATGGGCCTTCACGGCCTATTACAGGGATAGCTTTACTTACTTTTTATGGATACATATAGATGCTTGTAATTCCCCCCCACAACCTCGGCCAGGTGTCCCATCATTCACCGCTATCTCCTCGAGGAACAAACAAGATTGCAATATTTATCTAGCCATTTCATACAGCTGGGTAATTCCTGCTGAAATAGATCTTAAATAAATAACCAGATATAAACAAGACAAATGTTTCACGAAAGAGCCCTTTGATGAAACAAAACAAAAAACCTCCGTGGCCTGTAGTACCCTAGCGAACTATACCGACTGAGCGACCGCCGCTTGTAGGCGAAGTTAGTGTCAACTTTAACGGATAGAAGGTGTTATGTGGTCAGCGCAACCGATCCCCACTTCCTTGAAACAGCTCCTCAATTTTTCTCACGAGGATGGCTGGACTACGTTCCAAGCCCACTACTCAGAAAATCTGGTGGCGTCGGGAATCGAACCCGGGGCCTCTGGATCTGTAGCCAAGAACTCTGACCACTAGACCACAAGGGCAGTCAGAGCCATTTGATGGGATTTTGTAAATGTGGCAATTAACTTTGAAGTTCTATAAACCAGGAATTTTTTTGAAACCATACAGGTAATGCGAACTGCGCCAGAACGATTCTGTATCATACGGGCCTGGAAGAATTCTTTCTTTAGGGCCCTTCTGACCACCGTAAGTAACATCCGGGCACAATAAACGGCGGGGGAATTTCAAAATCCTTTCCAGTTCAACAGGAGTCGGGATAGCTCCGTCGGTATAGCTGTGGGCTGAGGTTCGATTTCCGGTAGGGGCAAAAATTCTTCTTTTCTCCACAGCTTCCGGACCGGTTCTGCGGTCCATCAAGCCTCTTTTCCAACGGGTAAACGGAGGGTCTTTCCCCAGGAGTAAAGAGGCCGGGGCATGAAGCTGACCACCTACCGACATCTAGTGTCGAGATTAAGAATGGTGTAATTGTACCTCCACTCTCCCATACGCCTTCATTGTCTGTTGCTTATTTACTTAAACACAGGGATACCCTGCCAGACTGCACGGCATCACATCCCAGAGGCAATATTATTTATAATCCTCCGATGATGGTCTCGATACTCACTTAGTGAGCATTCGGGTTCCATGTAAAGGCGCGTCCACATTACTCGCGAGCATAGCGAGTCACACGAGTACGAGCACGAGCACGGGTAATGTGGACGCGCCTTTAGGCAGGAACATAGCACTGCACATAGAAACCGTGAACCTGGGTAACATTGCTTGCATTCAGGGACACTACAATGCTACGACTTTCTTTCAGAGAAATGTAACAAAGCTTCATCTTCTGCCCATAAGAGAGTCAGGAAACGTGTTGAGGCTTGCCCACTTTGTAAAAAAAAAAAAAACAGTAAAACTGAGAAGCTTCGAAGGAGAAACACCTGCGCCTGGTGACGTCACCCCGTGATTACTTCCTCTCGGCCTGTCACGCCATGCAGGAAACCGTTCATTTGTTTCTCTCCTAGTAAGTTATCTGCTCAAGGTGCACCAAATGAACGCATAATGCGAAGGTCCTGTTCCATCGCCCCCCCCCTTGAATAAGCTGGTCTAGCGGCAACTCTCTGTAGAATACATCAGTGTTGTGTGGTTCGTATCTCAGCCGGGGCAGTAACTACCCTTATTGAGATTGTTCGTGGTTTACCTCAGTCCTACTAGGTAAGTCACCACCGCTTCCTTCCAAATCCTTCACTATTCACCACTGAATTACCTACCTGCCAGATACTGGAAGTTGTCCCTATGTTTAACCAATTAAGCACTACCCCATGAGGGCGTATGAGGGGAGTGGATGTACAGATCTACATTTTCTTGACCTCGGTACTAGTTGGAGGTTAGTGTTCAACTTCACGCCTCGGCCGCTTTACCCCCGGGGGAAGAGCCCCCGGTTCCCATTAGATAGGAGGTTAGGTGGAGCCCAGCGCCGACCCGGATGACTTAGAGAAGAGAAAAGTCTTCACCTTAACGGGACTCGAAATCCAACCCCTCGGTCGTCCCGACCGTACCCAGTCGCTATACCGACTGCGCTATCTTGGGGAGGGGGGGACAAATACTGATAGATTCGAAAAATAAACCACAAAAACATGTCCGTCCTCACGTTTCACCTACAATTACACAGTTATGTGTTATAATTATTTGTAGTTACGACTTGTGAGTATTCAATAAGTCTCTCATCCAGTCTTGAACCCATTACTGTTCGTCACGCTAACCCTTGATACGTGACAATATCATTTTCCCACTAAGTAAATCGACTGCGGAAGATAAGAATGCATGGAGACAAAGCTCCACGACCTCAACCTGCCTTTCCGGTGTATTATTTGCGGGCCGAGGGAATTCAGTTTGGGTTCATATTTTTCCAGCGTAACACTTACTAAACGCGAAATCCAGCTTTCAGAAATCGATTTTCTCTTTGTATAAAAACTTCGGTAAGCCCCACATCACAAAGTATAAATCACATTACAGCCGGCAAATTTTATCTGGGATTACTTTTCGAATTTGTGAAACTTAATTGAATTTCAATCAGAAGTTCTGGAATGTCATTTTGCGTAGTCCAGCGGAATTTCCCCGCCGATTTCAATGTATTGCCTCCATCTTCAGTGTAGAAGGTGTGCTTAGTAAGAAACGAGTTAGAAGCCAACATCAATTTAAGTGACGTCAGGGTGTACGACAACTAGACCTATATATTGTCAAACCTATGTAAATAACCTAAAATCTTGGCAACTTTCTTTCTTTTCTGTGCTTGGAATAAATGAAGTTTAAAATGTAAAAGACATTTGTCTCTATCTTGTATTTACAGTGCACGATCTTAGGCAATTTTCAATGGAAATAACGTCGCCCTAAAAAGAAATACATTACTCATATTACATAAAGTTTCACTTTAAGACCATTAAAAATTTTAAAAATTCGCCTAGTGGGGGTGGAGTCCAACTGGGTTCACTCGGCACGGCGGCCACTGATTGGCCTATTGTAGCCCGCCCCAGGTGATTATGATAATCGAGAATTTGGTGGAGTGAAGACTGGCAGGGGAAACCGAAGTACTCAGAGAAAACCCGCCCCAGCGCCACTTTGTCCACCACAAATCCCACTTGACCAGACCCGGGATCAAACCCGGGCCGCCGCTGTGGGAAGCCAGCGACTAACCGCTTGAGTAATGGCGCGGCCGACTTAAGGCCATTAAATTCGGTCACTGAAAAAAAATGATAAGAAACGCTGTTTTAGGCTGATGGGGATATGAATGTCCTGAACTGAATTGTACATAGAGAAACATTCAGCGGAATACAACCTAATACCCTCTCCTCCAAAAGAAATTCTGAACACGCAACTCTCTTTGTGTTCCATTGAAAGATCTCCATATAAAACTGTCCGTACTCCCAAACAACAAGATGTTAATATGACCATGGTAAAGGATTACCAGCACGTAACTATGTGGACCATTATGTAAAGGAACATTTACAGTTTTTATGTAACATTATTACATCTGGGCGTGGAGATTCTGTCATCCTTTCACGCGCATAAAAGGAGAAGAAATACCCGCATTATTTTCTGAGCCCGTCCCGACGAAATAACAGCGAACTGAGTCCAGTGGGCGTTCCTCATGGCCCATAATGCACCAGCGCAAGCTCACTGCAATACAATACTGCCAGACGCTCCAAATGAACACCGGTATATCTGTTTTGAATCTGCGACAACCTGATGTAAACTTTCTATTCAGAGCAAGTACTAGAAGCACCAGAATTCATAAGGATAAACTATGCAGCTTTTCTGCATTCTAAAACTAGTCTGAATCAAACCAGGTATTTTTGTATGAAGGTGAGAGAGAGAGAGAGCGAGAGACGTATAATGCTGCGATGTTCCGAGATGGTTCCACTAGAAATTGTTATGCACTCCATTGCTAGGAATATAATGCAAGCAATAACTCTAATTATTAATCAATGGATATGTAAGTCTCGGGGACACGCAGTAGCGTAGTTGGTTGAAGCACTATGCTACAAGCCGGAACATCGCGGGTTCGAGTCCCGATGAAGTCACTGGATTCTTTTCAATTTACCTAATCTTTCCAGCTGCACTTTGTCCTTGGGGTCGACTCAGCCTCTAACAGAAATGCGTACCAGGAACCCTCCTAGGGGTAAAGGGCAACCGGCACATGAGGCTGACAAATTCACCGAAATCTGTGAATAGACTGTATAGAAAATGTGGCAGCCTCGACGTCTCACAACCCTATGGGCCTTCACGGTCTGTTACAGGGATGTGTTATCATATTATTTATTATTTATTATCATATATTATTCCAGCTCCAATGCTAAGAATATCATGCAAGCAATAACTCTAATTATTATCAAAGGCTAGGGACGGATAGAAGTGACCAGAAGACAAGGAAAAAGACGTAAGAAGATGCTGGATGACCTTGGGGACAGAAGAGGATATTTTCATTTGAATGAGAAAGCTCTAGATCGCATCAAGTGGAGGAACTGTTTTGGAAGACATTGTGGACCTGTCGTCTTGACAGATTACTGATGATGATGATGATGATGTGTTACATTATTTATTTATTATCATGTATTATTCCAGCCAGATTCCGCCTCGGTAACAACACTTTTCCCTCTCGGACGACTAATGCACCACACGTCTCAAGTTAGCGCAATCTCAAGTACTGACAGCAAAGGTTGGCTGACGCTGATTGGTTTAGCTCTCATCACGTGACAAAAGGCGCTACAGTGCAACTGACAGTTGCTAACTCGGCTCACTTTTACACTGTATTATAGCTCAGGCGGTAAAATGAAAGTAATCCCTGTGCATTCTTTATCTTGACACTGGAAGAAGGCGAATTTTTAGCTTCAGGCTTCAGCCGCTTTACCCCTTACAAAAAAAAAGCCCTGGTACACACTCTATAAGAGGTTAGGCGGTCTACAGAACTGCGAAAGTTTGACGTGGCTGAGAAAAATATTCGACTGTAAGCCAGAAATCGAACCCCTATTGTCCATTCGTATTGACAGGCATTCTGCTTCATGGGTCCCGGAAATAAAACGCGTGACCTACTTGACCTGAAAGAGGATACTCTGATTACTGAGAAGGAGAAGAGAGAACATATCAAAATACATGTTATGGAAATATGTACTGGTAGTGGGGAATGAACTGAACTGACGCAGGGTCGAAAGAAGGGTAGATGGGAATTACATTTTGGACTCTATGAACAGAGGCCTAATTTCTATAACTGTCATAAGACAGTTGACGGGACTGTCAGCATATTTTCCAGATCTCTAAATACGTAAAAGACTATCGACTAGAATATATTTGAATACTGACCGTCTCTGTGGTCTAGTGGTCACAGCTCCTGCCTACAGATTCAGATGTCCCGGGTTCGATTTCCGGAGCTACTACATTTTCTGAGAAGTAGGAGGTCTGGAACTGGGTCCACTCAGCCTCGTGAGGATAATTGAGGAGCTATTTCAAGGAAAAAGTAGCTCTGGACTAGAAAACCGAGATTAAGGGCCGTGGGGATCCGTTGCGCTGACCATGTGACATCCTCTATCCGCAAAAGTTGGCATTAACTTCGCCGAAAAGCGACGGTCGCTCGGTCGGTATAGTTCGCTTGCGGACTACAGCCCACGGAGTTTGATTGTTTTACGGGGATAACACGCGGTAACGTAGTTGATTGAGGCACTATGCTACAAGCCGGAAGGCCACGGGATCGAATCCTGATGAGGTCATTGGATTTTTTTCAATTGACCTAATCCTTCCAGCCGCACTATGGCCCTGGGGTCGACAGAGCCTCTGACAGAAATGAGTACCAGGAATATTCTTGGGGGTAAAGGGAGGACGGCGCATAGGACTGACAAACTTGCCGTCATCTATGAGCCGATTGTCTAGAAAACGTGGGAACCTCAACATCTCACAACCCTATGGGCCTCCACGGCCTGTTACAGGGATAGCTTTACTTACTTTACTTACGGGGATAACATTAAGGCGAAATGTATAAACGTAGGTTTTTAATAAAGCAGATTGGCTGAACTGCCATAGGATAGTAACCAATGACGATTTTTAATATTATCAGTGTTGAACCTTCGAATCTTGCTATCAGAACATGTATCAATTACTTAATTTGTTTGTTATAAAAGGTAAAGCTGTCCCTGTGCCTATTTACTTATCTACGATACCATGAAGACGTATGAGGGAGAGAAGGTATAGCTCCACTATCCTTAATCTCGGCATTAGATGAAAGTGAGCGGTCAGCTTCACTCCCTGGCCTCTTTACACCCGTGCAAACAATTACCGGCACCCATTATACACACTACAGCAGCCCCAGAGCCGGTCTGGACGCTGTACAGAAAAATCTCTTGCCTCTGCAAGGAATCAAACTCCAATTTCTTTATTGAAACCATCACAACACAACTTAATTAAAGTCAGTACCAAGTTTGCTCTGCTACATGTTTCGGCTATTAAAAGCCATCATCAGGCAAATACATGGCCAACATATATATGTCACTGAACTGCAGTACTAGTAAAATTGGATGCAATAATATTAATTACATTAAAATATTTGGCGTAAAAATACAATAAATTAGACTACATAAAACAAAGTTATAGTATAAAACAAGAATACAATTCTTCAAGTGATGCTTTACATCATCGAGTCAGTCGTTGGTTTTTGTGATTTTGTTGTGTTCCCACAGACGAATTGGAGTATTCNGGATTCTATATTTTGTGTATATATAATAAACTGTTTTGGAGGCTCACGATGTGGATGTAGTAATATTAATGTTAATTATATAGTCGGTGCCTCATCTTACAAAGTATGTCCGCTCTGTAGGGAATGTAAACAACGAGAATCAAACTCCGGTTCTTCGGTTGTTCTGCCTGTAACGCAGCTGCTATTCCGACTGAGATATCCTGCTCACACTTGTTTGTTAGATTTAAGACGCTTCTGAATTTCACTTAAGTTTCAACAGAACTGAAATTAAGCCGCTTCACTCCGTTGAAACTAGTCACTAACATCAAATTCAGTTGCCTGGAGGTAGCATGTTGAAGCACTAAGTTATGGCTATTTCTTGTGGGTCGTGCACCACAGTTTTAGAGCTGTTGCGTTAGTAAACTTGTGTACATGAGACCAAGAAGGCGTAGTTGCGAAACACGATACAATCTGCATCACAGAGAACTCTGTAATCATCCCAATTGTAAGCGAGATATTCATTGTGTGAGCTGCAAGTAATGACAACAGACTACACAGTGCAGAAGCTCTGGCATAATAAGGACAGGTACCTTTTTTATTCTACCAGTTTCTGTGCTTTTATTCCAGTGTCTACTCCTCCCCCTTTCAACAATGCTTCATATGGAACTGAAAGTCCTATGAAATGTACAGCGAAATGTCGTGTGATTTCATTGCAATATCTGGTTACAATTTCTTGTAACTCAATGAATACTGACTGTTCTATAATCCGCTCATCATGAAGAATATATTATGGGACTTGTATAGGCTTCTAATCCCAAACCCGCCCTCCCGTATGAAGTCAGACTTACCTGTCTCTGGTCTGCCACACTGGACTGTAATGCGCACTATCTTTCCTTTTTTATATTAAATTTTTTCTTCAATTTAACGTTTTAAAATTGTGGTGCACACTATATTCGGTCAAATATGGTGCCCATAATACAAATAGAATAATAAAAAGAAGACAGAGCACCCGCCTTAATCTCTACATCATTATGGGTTGTCATGATGAAGTCTTTCGTAATTATCAACATGTATTCAGGGTGAAAGTGAGGATAGTAACTTCAAATAGATTTTCTCCTTCCGAATCCTCACCTATTCAAAATTCTTAGAATGTTTATATTCCATGTGACAGTATATGACGTCAGGATGTGAGATGTCGCCGAGCGGGTTGGCGAAGCGGTAAACCCGTAAACTCTCATTTGAGAGGTGCTCTGTTTGAATCTCGGTGGGGACACTGTATATTGAGGTGTTTCCTGTCTTGCTTCACAGCCTCCAAGCAAATATCGGGCTATTAGCTCGATTACGCCAGACTGCTTCCTTCTCAGTCCTTTCAAATTCATCGTTCATTCTATCACACGATACTGTAGAGTTTAGATGCTGAAAACACTGTAAATATAAAATTCATAGGAATCGGGATGACCTCTTTATAAGCCTAAGAATTAAATAATGATGTACAGAGAGAGTAGAAGGACACGAGAGGAAGAGAAAAGCAGTAGAAGGGAAAAATTATTACTTTGTCCTTTTCAACAGGATACTAAGTGGCGACTGAATTCGAATAATTTTTGCTACCATTCAGACCAGAAAATTTCGTCTTCTCGTCTGCTGTCTAAAACCGTAAAAATTAATAATTTTGCCTATGGTTCTGTATGGGTATCAAACTTTGTCCCTGCCATTAAGGGAGGAACATAGACTGAGGATGTTTGAAAAAAGGATGCTGAGGAGAATATTTGGACCGAAGAGAGATGAAGTGACAGGAGGTTGGAGAAAACTGCATAATGAAGAGCTTCATAACATGTACCCTTCTCCAAGTATAATTATAATAATCAAGTCAAGGAGGATGAGATGGGCAGGGCACAGTTCATAGTTCATAGTTCATTCCATAGATCCATACAATTGAGGATATGGAAACAGTCATATAGGATGAGCAATAAAAACATACTGTAACGTGTTTGTGTGTCTGTCACGCTACAAATAAGTTGACGCCGTCGTCTGATATATAGCGAATTTATTTCTCCTGCTCATTTACACACACTTTACACTCATCTGCACTTGCAGTGTCACAATCACTGCTTACAATGTTCCGGCGATACTNACAGTCATATAGGATGACCAATAAAAACATACATAATCAATCAAAACATTACACAACATAACAACAACATTTGGCGGACAGTCATGCAACACGAATTGGGTNTACACTCATCTGCACTTGCAGTGTCACAATCACTGCTTACAATGTTCCGGCGATACTGGACCCGGACGGATATTCCGAAGCTTCTTCTTTGAAGGCGGTTCCGCGACTGACTTCTTCGAATGCTATATCGAGACGCACTGTTTCTCGCTGAAGCCGGGCTATCTATAACCTTGCCCGCTGTTAGGCAACGAACCCTCCGTTATAACAGTGGAAACGTCCTGTTAGGATTACGATGGAGCAATTGTTGTCTCCTCTGTAACGGTCTATTGTAGCGTTTCCATAGAAGTTACTCCTCTGGTTTGCCGACACGTTACAATACATAATCAATCAAAACATTACACAACATAACAACAACATGTGGCGGACAGTCATGCAACACGAATTGGGCGAAGACAAATGCGTATAGGTTACTGATGGGAAATCCAGAAGGAAAGAGACCACTAGGAAGAAAAAAACGTAGGTGAGTGTATAATATTAAAATAGATCTTAGAAAGAAAGGATGCTGTTGTATGGCTACATATATCTGACTCAGGTTAGGGCAAGTGGAGGGCTCTTGTGAAGACGGTAATGAACCCTCGGGTTCCATAAATTGCTGGGAAGTTCTTGAGTAGTTACACAAGAAGGACTCAGCTCCATGAAGTTGGTTAGTTATGACTCATAAAAATAGACATCACATTTCTCTTGAAAAAGCTGGGTGAGAAGAGGACAAGACGAAGAGAAGAAGAGGGAAGAGAGTAATAAATAGCGACGTTCGATTCCTTTTCGATTCTTCTCTCGTTTTCTGTCTATTTTTATCACTAATGTGACGCATTACACACTCCCACCCCACTGCCCAACACGTTGCACGACGGTGTGGAACATGAAGCAACTCGCAAATGTCAGACAGAAGATGGACAGCGGCAGCTAGAACACGTGTGGTCGGCGGAGGAGACCTCAATGCAAGGTAAAGAAAGAACCCAACGTCTCCTGGACCAAACGCAGGAGGAAGAAAGAATTCTTTTGTTAGTGTGGAAATGTGTCCAGTGGGCAAGTGAGGAGGGGTTGGTTGCCTCACAAGTGGGGCGGTGTTATGATCCGACCGTTAAACCTCGGATATGTGGAAAGCCATAGAACTAACAGTCCTTTGTCAAACGGAGGCTTTGTCAGGTTTCAGGACATTGTTTCATATCTCACACATTTGCGTACATATTTCTTGTGTATTTGTGCAGGATAAGGAGCAGCTGGGAAGTGACAAATACACACAATATTTTGGTGTGTAAACATCCATTAATTTGGGAACAAATATATTCAGGAACACGCGGTAGCGTAGTTAGTTGAGGCTCTATGCTACAAGGTCGCGGGTTCGAGTCCCGATAAAGTCACTGGATTTTTCAATTGGTCTAATCCTTCCAGCCGCACTATGGCCCTGGGGTCGAACTCAGCCTCTAACAGAAATGAGTACCAGGAATCTTCCTGGGGGGGGGGTAAAGGGCGACCGGCGTGTAAGGCTGGCGACCTTACCGCCATCTGTGAGCCTACTGTCTACACAAAATGTGGGATCCTCGACGTCTCACAACCTTACTGGCCTCTACTGCCTGTTACCTTTTACCTTAAAAAATACATTCAAGCAGAACTTTGTATACTTCCTTATTTATGCTGAGATAAAATAGGACATTAGACTAGGCTACAGAATATAATTATGGAGATATCGCAGTTTGATTCTCTACAGCGTCTAGACCGGCCCTGAGACTCAACCACGCTAACATCAAAAGCCTACTATCAGCGTTTTCGCCCGGGATAAATCCGCCAAACTGTGAAGCTCTCTGCTCTTCTCTGCCTCGTGTCGAGATTCAGAATGCGTCGAGTTATATCTCCACTTCTCCATACGTCTTCATGTCGTGTGCTTGTTCAAGAGCAGAGGCAGTTTACATTTTACCTTTAGTAAAGATCAAAGGGAAAGTTGTCCCTATGCTTAACTAATTAAGCACTATGCCATGAAGGTGTATGGCGAAGTTGATGTATAGATCACGTTTTCGTGACCTCGCCACTAGTAGGAGGTGAGTGGTCAGCTTCACCCTGACCGTTCTGCCCCCGGGGAAAGAACCCCCGGTGTCCATTGGATGGAGGACTGGGTGGGCGCCAGAGCCGGTCTCAACATGTTAAAGTGAAAATTCTTGCTCACACCGTGTCTCGCACTCCGATCCCTCGGTCGTCCAGCCCGTAGGCAGTCGCTACACCGACTGCGCTATCTCCCATATGTTACCTTTAGTATAACAGATAATATCAGTCTGTATGATGTAATATACATGTAACATTGTCAAGTTCGACTGATTCTAACGACGACCTGATTCGGCTTTTCTTGGTCTGAGGACAGTAAATGAAAGCCAGACGAAGAGTCATCACCTCCACATAAGTTGGCTTGACCATTTCTTTTTATTGCTAGTGGGGTGGGACTAAGTCCCTTGTACTGCGGCCACTTCTGGCCTATTGTACCCGCCCCAGATGATAGGTGAGGGTGATTGTGGAGCAATTGGTGGATTGAAGATTGACAGGGGAAACCGAAGTACACGGAGAAAACCTGCCCCAGCGCCACTTTGTCCACCACAAATCCCACTTGGCCGGACCCCGGGGTCGAACCCGGGCCACGCCGATGGGAAGCCAGCGACTAACCGCTTGAGCTATGGCGTGGCCCTGTCTTGACTAAGTACGGATGTACAGATATACATTAGTGTGATCAGTTTTACATGGTTTTCGTTTCGAATCTAAGCCGGGGTAACAACTAGCCTGACTCCGAGTGTAGGGGGGTTCGTGGTATACCTCAGACTCTTCATGCAAATGTCGGTACAATACGTCGATTAGGCCCAACCGTTTCCTTCAAAATCCTTTGATATTTTTCATTCATCACTCGTCATACTATTGAATGCTATATACAGGTAGTCTAGGCGTTATCAGCGTCGTGGGACAAGCCACAGCAAATAAATAACATACTTTTATTAGCAATAAACAAACATGGGGGCCAATGAAATATGCAGAATAGACGCAAGTTCATGCATGAATTTCCAACCTTGAATAAATCACAAAACTTATAGAGTTCATTAGAAGAATGTTCATTCACACCTGGAAATGTATGATTCACGATTCAGGAGTTTAAAGGTTCATGGACCATAGAAAATGTTTCCGTATTAATTATGCGAAGTTTGTAACCTCGGAACAATATTCGCAATGAGCAGTACACGTTTGCAGAATGAGGTGTGATTTTATTCCCAGGTTACCCCCTCAATTCCTAATGGAAACATTGACCCCGCCGTATAATACCGAGTGCTTCAAACAGCCCTAAACGCTGTGACAAGAAAATAGCAGTAGAATCCTTACAGCGATTTTCGGAAAATAGGATCAACTCAGTATAGGCTAAGGGCCGGGACTGCTCAGTCGGTATAGCGACGGGCTACATGCTGCATGCCAGGATTTCGATTCCACTCAGGGGCAAGTTCTTTCTCTACCTTCCAGCGTCCAAACCGGCTCTGGGGCCCACCCATCCTCCTATGCAATGGGTACCGGGTGTAAGAGGGCAGGAGTGTGAAGCTGATCACTCATCTCCAGCTAGAGTCGAGATCAAAGCTGATGGAGCTATGTGTCATTTTCCCCATACGTCTTCATAGGGTGTGCTTAATTAAGCAGGACTCGATAGAGGCTATAACAACGGAAAGTGAATTGCACTTGACGTCTTCATAGCGGTGACTGTGAAAATTACCGTTTCTGGGGTATAACATCGTGCAGTACAGTAGGCGTTTCGGAAGAAGGCACTGCCATCATCTTCAGGGTCGAAGAATAGCCCACGCAAGTAATCAGCAAGAAAAAGAAAGCAAGCAGACCTCCAGCTTGTGACCTACTGGTTGCTTGCGTGCCTCGCCTTTTCACCCTGAAGATGAAACCAGTATGTTCCTCGAAACGTAGTGAACTTTCACCAAAATTCAATGTGTCATATTCCAGAAGATAGTATAGAGTGATTATAAATGATTACTGGATTAGCATTTATAGACCACGGGAACCCCGACAATAATTTAGAATTACCCTGTATTCTTCAACAGCAACAAAACTACAAATTACAAAATATATAAGATAAGGGTAAATTAATCAGTGTCCTTAATTAAGCACCACCCAGTGAAGATGAATGAGGAGTGGAGGTATAACTCCAGACATACCTAACCTCGGTAACAGAAGCAGGTGACTGGTCACCTTCACGCCTCAGCCTTTTTGCTCCCGAGGAAAGAGCACCCGACAACCACTGGATAGTGTGCTGGGTGGGCCCCAGTCTGGACGCTGTGAAGAAGAGTAAAAAGTCTTCCTTCCAACGGGAATTTAAACCTGTTTCTCTGTCGTCCAACCCACAGTCCATTTACTATAGGGACTGAGCTAAGTATTCGGGTTATTTCTCTGTGACTTCACAAACTTCACTGGCCCTGACTAACTCCATGTAGCTGAGGCCCTCTTGAGAAGCCACCAGTCGCTCAGCTACTGAAGAACCTCCCAGAATGTTATGCAACCCGAAGGTTCATTACCGTGTTCACTGGAGTCCTCTACTGCTCCCTATCCTGAGCCACATAAATCCAATTCATACCACCCCATCCTATATCACTGGCATATATCTTAATATTCTCCTCCTACCTAGGTCTATGTGTCCTAGTAGTCTATTT
>NW_019743147.1:2014494-2017458 GCF_002891405.2 Cryptotermes secundus | reverse complement strand
GTTATTTTAATGTGTGAACATGGCATGCAATGAACTGGTTTGACGTGGATAAGTAAGCACCTGAAGATGGCATTATTATGCCGAAACATGTAGTGCGAGGGAGAGAAGGAGATAAATGAGTGTATGCACTGTAAGACGGATTAAATAAATCATGGACTTAAATCAGTGCAACAGGACGCTAAAATACAACATTACCAAATATTCTCAACACNCCCGAAGGTTCATTACCGTGTTCACTGGAGTCCTCTACTGCTCCCTATCCTGAGCCACATAAATCCAATTCATAACACCCCATCCTATATCACTGACATATATTTTAATATTCTTCTCCTACCTAGGTCTATGTGTCCTAGTAGTCTATTTCCTTCTGGCTTTCCCGCCAAAAACATTACTCTTCAAACCCATTCGTGCTACATTCCCTGCCCATCTCATCTTTCTTGACTTGACCATTCTAATTATACTTGGAGAAGAGTACAAGTTATGAAGCTCCTCATTATGCAGTTTTCTCCAACCTCCTGTCACTTCATCTCTCTTCGGTCCAAATATTCTCCTCAACATCCTACTCTCAAGCACACTCAGTCTATGTTCCTCCCTTAATGTCAGAGACCAAGTTTCACACCCATAGTCTGATACACATTGGGAATATATACGTATATTGCTGGTGCCTGCAACATTTGATCTTGATTCATGATGTATATAGTTGAGGAATTTGTCCTGNTCTATTTCCTTCTGGCTTTCCCGCCAAAAACATTCCTCTTCAAACCCATTCGTGCTACATTCCCTGCCCATCTCATCTTTCTTGACTTGACCATTCTAATTATACTTGGAGAAGAGTACAAGTTATGAAGCTCCTCATTATGCAGTTTTCTCCAACCTCCTGTCACTTCATCTCTCTTCGGTCCAAATATTCTCCTCAACATCCTGTTCTCAAGCACACTCAGTCTATGTTCCTCCCTTAATGTCAGAGACCAAGTTTCACACCCATAGTCTGATACACATTGGGAATATATACGTATATTGCTGGTGCCTGCAACATTTGATCTTGATTCATGAAGTATATAGTAATTGAGGAATTTGTCCTTTGGTCACTCTGCTTGTGCCTTGCGTATGTTGGCCTGAGCGATGGTTACTCAGACTGACAGTTGTTGATAATAATCCTTTCTTTATGGAAGTAATTGGATGTTTTTTTTTTATTGCTAGCGGGGTGGGACTAAGTCCCTTGTACTACGCCCACTNCCTGTTCTCAAGCACACTCAGTCTATGTTCCTCCCTTAATGTCAGAGACCAAGTTTCACACCCATAGTCTGATACACATTGGGAATATATACGTATATTGCTGGTGCCTGCAACATTTGATCTTGATTCATGAAGTATATAGTAATTGAGGAATTTGTCCTTTGGTCACTCTGCTTGTGCCTTGCGTATGTTGGCCTGAGCGATGGTTACTCAGACTAACAGTTGTTGATAATAATCCTTTATTTATGGAAGTAATTGGATGTATTTTTTTATTGCTAGTGGGGTGGGACTAAGTCCCTTTTACTACGCCCACTTTTGGCCTATTGTACCAGCCCTAGATGATAAGTGAGGGTGATTGTGGAGCAATTGGTGGAATGAAGATTGGCAGGGGAAACCGAAGTACTCGGAGAAACCTGCCCCAGCGCCACTTTGTCCACCACAAATTCCACTTGACCAGACCAGGGATCGAACCCGGGCCGCCGCGGTGGGAAGCCAGCGACTAACCGCTTGAGCTATGGCGCAACGTCCATGTAAGTACATTGGTTAATACAACCGTGCACAGAAATAANTGCTTGTGCCTTGCGTATGTTGGCCTGAGCGATGGTTACTCAGACTAACAGTTGTTGATAATAATCCTTTATTTATGGAAGTAATTGGATGTATTTTTTTATTGCTAGTGGGGTGGGACTAAGTCCCTTTTACTACGCCCACTTTTGGCCTATTGTACCAGCCCTAGATGATAAGTGAGGGTGATTGTGGAGCAATTGGTGGAATGAAGATTGGCAGGGGAAACCGAAGTACTCGGAGAAACCTGCCCCAGCGCCACTTTGTCCACCACAAATTCCACTTGACCAGACCAGGGATCGAACCCGGGCCGCCGCGGTGGGAAGCCAGCGACTAACCGCTTGAGTTATGGCGCAACGTCTATGTAAGTACATTGATTAATACAACCGTGCACAGAAATAGTTCCTTACTGTTCACTATTTAACACACAAACAATTACGAAATTACGAAGCATTTCAATACAGAGGAATGCCTTAGAAGAGACTACTAGACGAGTGAGCCCGGAATAGGCCCATTAGTGACCTACTTCTTGACTGCAGGTGATGAAGCATTGCGTTACGGTGACATGTACCTGTTGACTTTCACACAGCAACCTGTAGCGGATCTGATTAAATCGATCCTTGGTGAAGGATAGTACAGTGAGGCCTTCTGACCAAATGAATTCCTACAAGACGATTTCTTTATCGGGCTCCTCTAAACCGCATTTCCATTCACAGAACACGATTAAGTGTTACGTGCTTCTAGAATCTTAACAGTGATTTCATAGCGCGTGTTCAATGTTTGCTTATATAATACCGTTACATCACTTTGCTGCAAGATGCAAAGATGACGTGCTAGATTTTGTCTGAAGGAAATAAAAAAATAATTGACTGACCAGTCAAGTAACTGATAGCATTTCTGACTTGCAGTCAGGAGATGTCTGGTTTGAGCACTGAATGCTGAATGAAATGTATCATGGTTTTGTTCAGTCCCTACAGGTAAATTCTGGTATAGTGCCTCAAATTAGGCCACGGTCGCTTCCTCTCACATCCCTTCCAAATCAGTATTTATTATTAATCGTACCATTACAAGACATACAAGTATAGCCTGATGTACTCGTAATTATCCCTACAAAGCCCAGTGGTTACTATACATACCACCAACATAATAAAACTAAAACTCTGC